>NC_079912.1:19969852-19972874 GCF_024868665.1 Triplophysa rosa | reverse complement strand
AGAGAGAGAGAGAGAGAGAGAGAGAGAGAGAGAGAGAGATTTATGGTTGTGGGATTGTAGTATTGGTCATCATTTAAGCATGGACTTTCTCTGGTTCTCTCACCTCCCACAGGTGAGCCATCACAGGTGCGTCTGCCCACGAGTGCTCAGCGTTCAGTCCGTTCTTTCCATTCTTATAGAGCACCACAGTGAAAGACTTATCAAACCACCTGAAGCAATCCGCAGAAATGTTCATGTCGTGATTAGCAAAACATGCGACTGAAATAAGGGATCCTTTTATACTGGGTGAACCGCACGCACCTGTCGTAGCACTTGCCGTGAAACAGCGACTTGGCATATCGATCCAAATTCCCAGCTGGGTCGTCTCCCATCATGCCTTGCTCATCGTCGTCGAGGGCAACGAAGAACGCGGCTTTCTCGATGCAGTCCAGAGATCTCTTGTTCACCCCCGAGCTAAAAAAGTCCTTTCTGGCCTGAGCCCAAGGGATTCTGGGAAATAACATTGATTCTGGGATTTAGTTGATCTCACATTCACTGGCAAAAAAGTCTTTTCGTCTTATGTTCCAAATACAAAAACCTAGAAGTGTTAAAACAGGAAACCTTTAAGAAGCAAAATGATGTAAGAAATGAAGTTCTGTGTTCTGTAATAAAAAAACTTTTATCACAGTATAAAACAAAATATAAAATGAAGTGAGTTTATGCTTCAAACAAGAAAAGATCTGTTAATGGGCTGAGAAAAGAAACGTTCATTCAGTTTTAACTCTTTAATTGAAGTTTGTCTTGTTTGTTTGGGATGATAAAGGGTGTGTAAACATTTAGCTGCGATTTCTTTGTTTAAATCATTTACTCACGCTCGTGTTATTTCATACTAGGTCTGGGCGGTATGACCAAAAATTAATATAACGGTGTTTTCCAGATTTATACCGGTTTCCCGGTACATGGCGGTATTTTTTAAACCACATTTTCTACTGATTGAGAGAGGAAATAGTGCTGTTGATTGACTTAAAATGCCCTTTCATACCGTCATGGTGACAGTATCCCCTATAATAACTGCAAAGTTTAGACTTCTTGTACAACTGAATAGCATGTGAAGGTAACTTGCATACATCATATTTAAGCAAATAAATAAAGAACAGGGCTCGAAATTAACTTTTTTCCTTGGAAGCACTGGTGCTCTCAACTTCAAGAGTTAGGAGCATCCACCCAGAAATTAATAGTTGAATAGTTGAAAACAAAATAGTACAATTACCATTAAAACATGCATGTGATGTCTGTTGTGTTTTGCATAGTCACAATGGCTTCATGATTTCCTGAAATCATATTTTTCAATCGTAACACAAAGGCTTAAATTAGATATGTGGGAGGACGCTGTCAATCCTCCTTACTGACTCTTATTTCTCATCAAAGCATATAGAGAAACAGTTCTAACTAAAAACATCATATAATATGCTTATATTGAGCAGATATGAGGGGGTATATTTAACATAACGTAATGCGAACTTGTAATAAGAAATTGAAATACGTAACGTCACCGCTCATGCGCGAGACGCACGCAAACATCCAAACAGCTCCGTTTAGCGCATGTTTCTATAGAACAATGATGATAAAGTAGTGCCGCGGCATAGAACACTGCTCCGGGGGTACGTGTGTTCACTACTCTCTGGATGGGTTAAATGCAGAGGTCACATTTCGTTGCCTTGTACATGTGCAATGACAATAAATTGAATCTAAATCTAAATCTAAAAAAAAATCTAGAAAGACGCATTCTGTGCGTCTGTGCAACAGTGAAAAGGGGCCCCACTGAAACAGTGTCGCGCTGCGCCGCGTTCCGCACGTTGTTTAAGCGACATACACTGGTAATGCGGGGTGTTTTAGACGGTTTGCTAGATTGTTCTGGATCATGACTAGGAGGGCCCTCTCACGGTTCTGTCACTGAACCACACGTATGTTGATGCAGAACATCAGTCAGTACCTGTCTCCCGCTGTCAGAGCAGCGAGCTTGGCCTCTCCCGGCGCAGGGGGTGACGGGTTGTCGATGATACTCTGAACCTGGTGTTCGATCTCTCTCGGGGACAGCATACGGCCGGCGTGATACAGCCACAGGCGGAAATAGCGACCTCTGTGAAACACAGCCACATACTCGCTGTCCTGCCAGTGGACCAGTGAATCTAAATGTGCACACAAACCGGACCAAACCTTTAAATCATGGCTCTAAAACTGCATACAGATTCAATGTTGTACACTTAAAAATGCCTGTACTGTTCCTTTAAAACAAAAAGAACGAGAGAGACACACAACCTGCTGTGTGTTGTGTTTGTGTATCTGGGTCAGGCTCTGTGTGTGTGTGTTATAAACCAGGCCACTCCCAGTAGGGTGTCTGTGAATGTGTGTGTTCACACAATGTGTTTATACTTGGGACTCTAGCAGGATAACTCTTGTTTCATTCTGTGAACAAACAAGTTCAGATTCAAGACATGTGTCTTGTCATGTTGTCAGTATGCTGCTGGATGATTTTATGTCACTCCTGAGGTTTGACAGACACTGGACTAGGAATGGTCTATTAAATTTTTCCGCAGATATGGCTTGGGAAGATGTAACACAGTGACAATGAAAATGAGGTGGTGACACACAGATATTCAGAAGGTGGAGTTACACTGAGTAACTGTGTGTGTGTGTTACCCGTCTCTTCCCCTGGAATCCGTGTGGTGTTGAAAATCCTCTCACACTGAGCTGCACACAGAGGAACATTTAAACCTGGAACACGACTCTGATGGAGAGAGAGAGAGAGAGAGCGAGAGCGAGAGCGAGAGCGAGAGAGAGAGAGAGAGAGAGAGAGAGAGAGCGAGAGCGAGAGCGAGAGCGAGAGCGAGAGCGAGAGCGAGAGCGAGAGCGAGAGAGAGAGAGAGAGAGAGAGAGAGAGAGAGCGAGAGAGAGAGAGAGAGAGAGAGAGAGAGAGAGAGAGAGAGAGAGAGAGAGAGAGAGAGAGAGAGAGAGAGAGAGAGAGAGAGAGAGAGAGAGAGAG
>NC_079912.1:19870757-19966985 GCF_024868665.1 Triplophysa rosa | reverse complement strand
GAGAGAGAGAGAGCGAGAGAGAGAGAGAGAGAGAGAGAGAGAGAGAGAGAGAGAGAGAGAGAGAGAGAGAGAGAGAGAGAGAGAGAGAGAGAGAGAGAGAGAGAGAGAGAGAGAGAGAGAGAGAGAGAGAGAGCGAGAGAGAGAGAGAGAGAGCGAGAGAATGAGGAAACCAGCGTCAAATGAGCAGAATCTGCAGGTGTAACAGAAGGTTAAAGCAGATACATTTGTCCTCCAACACAATGACACACCTTCACACACAATTACATTCACTTATGTTAAATCAGTCACTGTCTATCATTTTGTAGGTTTTATTCCAGTTGGCTTTTGAAATGTTATTATGATTTCCGAAGAACACATTTTAGCATCTTCGTTTCAATAAATGATCTGTGTGAACTAGAAGAAGGCAGCGTCACTTTGTAAACATTAGAACACACTGAACTTTAGTACACAAATACACAACACACACTTTGCTTAGCTGTATAAATAATGAATTCACTTCACTTCTGGGGAGAAATCTGCATCGCTCATCTATGACCTAACAAAGTTCAATGCACAGCTAAAACAATCCCAGCGATCAATCTGCAACGGCTCGGGGTGACAGAAGCAGGTTTAGGCGATACATCTGTCAGCACTGTCATGTGCATGGACTCACAGGTTTGATTTCCTCGCGGTTGAGTTTCCTGCGGTACAAGAGGCAAGCGTGAAGCGTGTTGCCTGCCCGTGCGGCTTGAATGGGTGTTGGCGTCACGTAGAGGAAGTCCTGAGGAAACAGAAAAGGGGTAGAAGAACAGTTAGAAGACACAAAAAGTGTTCCTGACACATAGTCGGTTGCTTAAGCCTTGCAGTTTTTTTTCATTCAATTGTAAGTGTGGTACCATTCCATAGTAGTTGCTATTGACCATAATTGGGCCACGCCCCCTCAGGTAGACATACTCCTCCCACCAATCGCTGACCTTAAAGACAAAGAGAAAGAAAATGATTCTTAAAGGAATAGTTCAACCCAAAATGAAACCGCTCTACCTCATGCCATCTCAGATGTACATGACTATCTTTCTTTAGGTGAACAGAGCTTTGTTTAAATAAAAATATCACTTTATCTCCAAGAACGTGTCCTAAAATTATAAAACTCCAAAAAGCACATTACCAAAGTAATCCAGATGATGAAGCGGGTTAATAAACATCTTCTTCAGCAAAACAATATATTTGTGAGAGAAACAAATATTTAGATACAATACACAGATATTAGCATAAAAATCTAATATGGCAGCATTTATTAAGTCACTGGATGAGTGTCATTTTTAAAGTTTTTTTAAGATTCAACATTTTGAAACCCATATTTGGATATAAAGTGATAGATTTTGTGAAAAAGCTAAAGAAAGGTCATATGGGCAATTCCATGAAAAGGTCATGTTTTACCTACAATTTTTACTCTACTAACAGCACAGATATCAACATTTGGTGGCTTAAATATCCATGTGTGATTTCCCTTCAAGTTTTTAAAGCACTTGTTTTATTTTTACTGCATGATTTTTCATAGTCAGATAAGAGCCATTTTCAGGATTGTCACATCCATAACGGTCCATATTCCTCATAAATAGACACATGAAAATGAAAATAAAACAACTATTTTATGTTCTATGAAGAGGCATCCCTTCTCCATTCATTTCTATATTCTTGCTTCAGGTTTGTGTATTTTATAATTCACAGAAATCCCACAAAGTTTGTCGTCTCCCAAAAACCATTTCTATTTTTGTAACATCCACAACGCACGTTTATTTCCCTTTTTTGACATAGAAAACTTGTTCATAGTCTGACATTTTTCTGATGTTTAACTCATGTTTAAAAAAACAGACAGTAACAAATACATTCTTTGAGCATTTTCATGTCACGTCCATAACGCTGGAATTGCCCATACATATCTGGGATGGCATGAGGGTGAATAAATGATGCGCGTTTGTAATTTTGGGGGTAAATGGTTCCTTATAAGAAACAGCAAAATAAAAGGAAATGGTTTGAGGTTTGTTGGATCGGACGACTCACATAGTTGGAAGCCCACATGGCTTTGAGTTTGAGGTACCACTGCAGGCGGTTCCCCAGACTGCCCTCGAACTCTTTGGCTAGATTTGTCATCCTCTCATATTCAGAATCGTTCATCAATGGACGCACAGATTCCAGATACTAAAAAGGGAAAGATGTTGAGCGGAACACTAAACTGATCCAATGAAAGTGTGAGTGGTCTTCTTCGCCCACAGGTTTAGAGGTTTGTTCAAATCACTACCTATAAATTATGAGCGACAGTTACAGTGATGACGTTGGTGACAACAGTAAAGTCATGATGACCTCACCCTCTTAACGGTGTCCTTCACCGCCGGTACGGGCAGGTTGGGTAGAGACCCCTGGTAGCTGTACAACAAAGGCTGTCTGCCGGAGAAGATCCGAACCATGGCCTGAAACAAACAAACAAACAAACAAACACGTTGGGTGTCTGTAGGTCAGGCGTGTCTGATGTAATCCAGGTGTGTCTGATAATACTACTGTACTAACCGCCCAGATTTTGGTGGTGGTGGACACTTTCCCATGTTGCTCGAACATCCAGCCGTGATAGGACAGTAACTGCTTCAGACAAAGTCTCATGGTGAAGATAAGAGACAACCAGAGGAGCGTACTGAACAACACAGCCGACACCACCGTCCGGCACTGAACGCTCAGAGAATCACTACAGACAAACACACAATATGTGGGATATTACACCTTTATACCGCATAACACTGAAGTCACATCCAGCCTCATAAAGAAAAACGATTGTGGATTGCTTAAACACTCATACTGGCTGAAAAGACCATTTGTAATATTCAAACCATTATTTCCATGTTTGTAGCATTCGTCCAAATCAAGAAACACGCCTTTCTGAGAATTCATGGGTGGGAAGCTTTTGAAAAGCTTGTAAAGCGAGTCACGTAATGACATACTGTGAGCCTCCGAAACGATGTTCTCATCTCAAGACAGATTTGTCCCAATTCTTATTTGCATTTGACCAAATAGGATTTGTATAAGATGACAAAGGTTTGTGGGAGTCAACAATACGACGAGGCCAAAATGATCCATCTTCTAGTACCTGACGGGCAGATGTTCCTGGATTTTAGCGATCAGGCCCATGGAGGGGTCAGAACGTGTGTACATGGTGGCCAGGATTGCGATGACAACAAACAGCCAAGAGGACGGACTAGCAGGATACACGCCGGTGATCACGTTGTTCTGTACGAGAGAGAGAATGTACAAACACACAAAAACAAGAATCCACACAAGAGGTTCATATCAGGTGTTTGTGGAGGTCTTTACCTTCAGCCGAACGACGCGTTTCTTCCACGAGCGAAGACCTGACAGATAAACCTGTCTCAGGGCCTGATGGGATAGCTGCAGATCGATCCCCTCTGGAGTTATAGTGAACTGAAACGCCACGGCCTGATGGGCTTCGGCCATTTCTAGACAGAGCGAGAATCAAGTTTCATTGCATCACATGTTTTGTGCGTGTAGTAGTACACATTCAACACAGAACCGGCCCACCTCCCCATTCAGCCTCACGTACCGTATGTTTGCTGCACTGTTGATCACCATCTATTATAAATCGACATGCTTTACATTTTGCAGTATCCATTAAGAGAAAAGCACTGAATGCTGACACAGACGTTTCTGGTACGGTTTCCTTTTACGCTTATAAATGCGATCAACAGACATAAGAGAGGCACTACAGGTTCAAACTTTCCACCTCATTATACTTTCAGGCCCTTTCCCTTTATAAAGCCATATCATGTGTTCCTTTGACCAGACAGACTATATCAATATATATCTTTCTCGCCTTCTACATCCAGACAAGGTGTATCTATGGCAACAGTGTTGTTATAGCAACCAAGTGCAAGCCGTTCTTTCATATCTGCCAATGTGACAGTTTGTTACAGTATTTATAAAGATTGCAGATGTCAGTAATAAGTAGCTTATGGTACAGGAATCTTTACATACCAAAGAATTAGAAACATTATGTACATTCCAACACGTTTACACGTGCATATACAAAATATACTTCATAAAGTTTAACATCGCAAAAGTGAAAAAGTATATAAACAAAAAAACGATTAAATTCATAGAACACATGTATTATATATTTATATGATTACATGCACATACATGTAAATAATCCTAATAATCACTCATTTTAGAATGGTTCGAGCATTCAGATATGTCAACACTGTGACGGTTATCGTGTGTGTGTAAACGAGGACCGGACCATCAAATGCACTTTGAAAAGCGCCCTGAAGAGGGCGACCCATAAAATGAACTTTAACCTAATTTAAAATAACCCATTAAATTCAGTCATAAATGATGTAGTAAAACACTGTTCTGTATTCAGTCGAAATAAGGATACAAAAAATGTTTAAATAATTGCAACAAAAAAAAGATCTCAAAGCCGTACGGGACAGGTGTCAAACGAGTATGCGTGCTTGTCAACATAACGAAAGGTAATAATATTGAATAACACCACAGTTCATCATAAACTGATCGACGTTATCAGAACAGATCAAATATCTGGCGGGGAAAAACACACACACACACACACCAAAACAACACACACAGACACGACCTAAATAAGCCTACAGCTTTATAAGGATTGTAATACAAACAGTGGTTATTTAAATGTAAAAGAACAAAATAATCCAAATGTATGAAGATGATGTCGAATGTCAGCGAATAACAGTCATTGACGCGTATCACCATCTATTACTGTAACCAAGGCCAATAAACGCTTGCCGACTAGCAAACAGCTGCAAAATGCAGAACTGCAGTCAGCATGGACAAACACACACATTTCCATCCATCCATCCATCCATCCATCCATCCACAGCCTCCGGTACAGCATACCCGCGATCAGCATCCATCACACGAGCATTACAGCGACCGCAAGAAAGCATCGCATCTTACCTGCTGTTTACTGTGGTTACTGGTGCGCTGATGCCCTGATGACGGGAACAAAGTGACGAAGATGCTTTTCCTTCCTCCTGATCTTCAGGAACACATACATTAAATAGATAAATAACCCAATAATGTACTCATGCCGATATGAAACGCAGATCGCCTAAGAACGGAACGATTCAATAGAACGGAACTGATACAAAGTACATTTGCTTCAAAGTGCGAAAGAATGTAACAGATACGGCGGGAGGGCGGGAATTAACAAGCGGCTCGGAAGTGCGCCCTGATTGGCCGGGAGTCGGTGACGTTAACAAGTCTGACCAATGGGCGCTGAGGGTGTTGAAGGACTGTGGAAGAACCTGACAGGCGAGTTTGCAAATAATCGCATAGAATGCGCCGCGAGGAACTGGAAACGCTGCTCTGATTGGGCGTCGCCGCTGTTCGTCAAATATTACACAGAGGCGGCATTGAAATAGCTTACAGTTTGGTGCTTGGGTGTGGGATGCGGAGTATTTCAATGTTTAAACAAACATTTTTATTTTAAATATTCAAATTGTGTAAAATCACCCCCGCCGTATTAAAATATCAATTTCTATACATATAGGCTAGAATGATTTGAATTCATGATCACAAATCTGTGTTGGGTTTAATCCTGTTTAAGATTTGGGATTCTTCAGGATTTCTATGGAAATGGGGGGAGAACACCCACATCCTCGACCCACGTGCCTTTGACTTTACAAGAAAACTGCTCAACTGACCTATTTAGAGCAGGGCTGTCTTTGATTTTACACCTCAGTTTTATCAGTCCGTTCCTTTATATATGAAGGTCTCGTAATGTAGACTGTTCTACGAGTGCTTGACCCCCTTAATAATACTAATTCATTTACTCGTGATGAAGCAACGTCAGAATAACAAATATACGAACTCTCTGGCGCCACCTAGGGACGAATAGCAGCATCATTGTTCTGCAGCATTCCACCAAGAACTCTTCCCTACTGCTGGCGATCAAAAATACACACATATCACTTGTGAAGGAAAAGTTCGGTATTGCTTAGTTTACTTTAACAAACGATGTATTATTAGATTAGAGTTTATCGCAGAATTAGACAGATATGTTAGATACAAACAAAATGCACATCTTATACAGTACGCGTAGACGTTTAATTTACGTTTTATTGCTCATTTACAACACAAGACAACAACATTACAAAACGTTAGAAAAAAGTCCAAGGAGCAAGAACTGAGACAAACGGTTTTTAAACAAATGCACCAAACAAGAGTGTGCACTAAAATAACATTGTATTGCTATTTTACAACATAAGACGTACAAAACGTAATAATTAGAGACCGAGACACCATGACTGAGACAAATTCATCAAATAAGAGTGTGCACTAAATACATTTTGATCACAATAAGTGTTTTCATGTATCGTCGAATTTGACCACAAGGGTCCGCTGTTTTTCCTCTGACAAAGAGACCGTGATGAGATCGAGCATCACGCAACACACGCAGAAGGATGCTGGCGACCGTGTCTAAAAACACACACACTGACACATACGGCTAGCGAGCTGGAAAAAGCGATGTAGCTTTGAAGATGCCATACTTTCTCGTCTCTCGTTTTCTCTTCTTTCTCTTGTTGTCCAACATTAGAGGCATAGCTGGTAAATCCATCCCTGACAGCGGAGCTCTCGGTGAGTAGAGAATAAAGGACGCAGCGCGCGTTAGACGTGGGAGTGGTGAGCAATTTACCCTTAAACAATCGAGCGGATACCGATGCAAGAACCGATTTAGAAATATATCTCTTTTTTGCATGTCTATCTGTTGAAAGCACATTGTTTGCGCGCAGATTTGGGTGAATTTTGATCGACCACCAGTCCACCGTAAATGAACTACATTGCGTTACGGGCTGAGAACAATACGTGCATATTATTGGCATTCCAGATTCATTCCACGTTTGAACATATTAAAGTATTGCCAGGCTAAAAACGCAAATAGATGACATTTGAGCTCTGTGGTGCCTGACAATTATGCAAATCTGAGATGCATGGAGGCCTTCTGGCAGCCCATTACACCCAACATGAGCGCTTATTTATGACTTTGGCTCTCTATATAGCTTTTGTTCCTGGGGAAGCTGAGAAAACACCCATACGCTCCAGAGTAAATAGGCTACCTCTTTTATTTGATAAACACCATGCTTTGCTATGTTGAAAGATTTCTACAGGTCTGTTATGTATCAAGTAGCCAGTTGAACAGAATGACTTTAAAAATGATCATTGTCGTGTTAATGATCTATTGATGTATTTTTCTGAAATGTAAAGATGTGACTGTCTAGGATGACTTCAACTCCCTGTGGTGATCTCATATGTGTCACACGCTTTCAGAGGTGCAGGTGAGAGTTCAGGTGTTTGATGGCGGTGATCTTTCGCCTCTGCCAAGCGCTGACATTGCTGTTCACAGTAACCAGAGTGTGTTGGCACAGAGCAAAGCAGGCAGTGATGGAGTGCAAGTTGTCAGCTTCCTGTACCGCATGGGAACATGGGTAATCATCACTGCATCTCAGAAGGATTACCTCACCAGCTCTGTGCCATGGCACGCCAGCCGTTTACCCTGTGAGTGAGCACCGATAAACAGTTTAATGCATGTTTTTATGATATGATTTTATGATGACATAAGCATTCACCGTGCATCTTTTCAAGCAACAGTGTTTGATGTGTCCCATGTTTGTTTCAATGACATCATGCACAACTTCTGAGGAACAAACATTAATAACAGACATTGGTGTCTATTTCATTTCGGGACCTCTTGTAAACTCTCTCTCTCTCTCTCTCTCTCTCTCTCTCTCAGTGTATGCCTCTGTCAGTCTTTACCTGATGGCTCAGAAACCTGGCACGCTGATCCTATACGATGATGTCATCCAGGTGTTTCATGGCTCCCCAAGTAAGAACAAAGCTGCTAAAAATGTGACAATTTTATTGGGACAGAATAGAGATTTATTGCCTAGTCTGCTTGCACACACAAGGGATTTTCTATGGTGTTGGAAGCATCTAGTACACACATTCAACATAATGACAAGACAAATTATAATAGAGATAAAGACAGTGTAAAAAGATGATCAGAAATATGCAGATATACTAAAATACTATTGTACAGAATGGGAAGAACATATAAGAGACATTGTACAGGGTAGTGTATTGTAGAATTGACATTATTTACAGATGGTATGTGTGTATCCACGTCTTTCTCATCTTCTCCCCCTTAAATGATGCTTCCATTCCTGTGGCGGTCACCATAGCAACAGCAGAAGTATCCTATTACTTTTCCCGGCATCTAAAACTGCTAATTGCTTCAATTCCCCAATAACAATAGGCCATTTACTGTGTGAAAACAAATGTAGATTTAGCAGTCGTCTGCTTTACACTCTTACATTTGGCGAAAAATCACAACAGAAGATTAAGTGGCGATGTCATACATGCACTTATGGAACTAGTGATTTTAAACATAAATCTCAGAATGAATGGCCCATTTTAATACATGTTGACCATATTCAGAACTTTTGTGCTGTGTGCAGCCTGTAGATATGTCACAGAGACAGGTGTGATTTCTCAGAAGGCTTATAGAAGCAGCTTTAACAGCCATTACTCTGTTTTTACTTCCAGGTGGGCGGAGTCAGCCATGGTTGCAGGTTCCAAGGCGGAGTCTACAGTTGAACTCCTCCTACACCGAACTGACAGCCGTTTTAACAACAGCCAGAGAGCAGCACGATATTAACTCCTTCCCTTACCCAGTCGCCCTGGAAACAAACAGCACAGGTCAGAAAAAGACCATGAGATATGTTCTAAAGTGATGTTTAATCATGTTATAAATATATTTCTGGTGGTGTAAATGTGTTCAGGAGGGGAGAACGGCTGGACAGACCTGACACCAGTAGCAGCGGTCAGTGCACAGCTGTTTGACCGCGGCGGTGGAGCGGTTGAGGTCAGCGAGCCCGTTCACATCTCGGTTCCTCTGCCCTCCGATTCTCACATCCGCTCTGCCACCAGCATTCCTGTTTGGATGTACGACATCAGGACAGGTGAACGGACGTTAAACCAAATACAAATCTATTTATGTCATTAATATTTGGCCGTTATAGGGTTCTATTTGCATTCTGAGGATTCTGAGCCGGCGTTTGTGCATTCCATTTGACTTTGTCGGGAAAACCTTTTTGTTTTATTTCTGTTTATCAATTATTGAATATATTCAAACCATTTCTCCTATTCTTTCCAAACCCATTTTAAAGGTACACTGTAAACCCGAATAAGTTGGGAAAACTCAAAACTTTTGAGTTTGTTGTACTGTTGTTGACTCCTTTTAATTTTGAACATTTAGCAAAGTAACTTTTTTTATTTACAGCTAAATAAATGAAAGGTCTTAAGACAACCTAAACAGTTCAGCTGCATCAACAATTAACAGCCTTCACAGAGAGTGATGCAACACACGACTGCTATTGCACCTCCCACAACCTAAGCATAAGCACCACTGTTCTGAACGATGGGAATCCCAAAAGTCAAAAATACAACAAACTCTTCTAAATATCCAAGATAAATGAACATTCATCATTAACAAGGCTTTTTCCTTTCTAAAAACTCATAAAATAACACTTCATTTCAAAATTTACTTTCCTAATGCAGTCTCACGCAAAGCATGCTGGGAACTGAATTTCATTCTCAACAAATCGTCTTGAATTAACTTGTTGAAATTAAGTTAAACTAACTCAAAAGTAAGAATTAGTTACAGGAACTCAAAACATTTAAGTTAGGAATTTTTTTATATAAAATTAAGTTTACACTACTTAAACTGTTTAATTTCTTTTAACATTCGGGTTTACAGTGTAGGCTACTATAGAAAATGTGAAAAATAGAAAAATGGAGAATTGTATTTATTTTTGTATTATTTTAGTCAGCAAAAGCAGATAAATTCATTTAATAATTTCAGGATTATGGGTGAGAAATGGAACTGGATTCATCACACGAGAGGGATCTCATCTGTCTCTGGACTTCACCGCCTCACAGCTCGGGTACTGGATCGCAGCCTTTCGGTCTTCAGCAGGTAACAAACATCATGAAACACACACAACTGCTTGTAAAGCTAAGTGAAAGATAAATGACACACTTCACCTTTAAATCTTGTTTGTTGAATAATTTGACTGCATTTATTGGTTGAGTACTGTTATCTGTGTCTAAATGGGCTTTGCATTTTCGACACCAGGCTCAAGTTTGTCTCACCCGGGCTTCAGGGACATCACAGCGTACCACACTTTCTTCCTACTCTCCATCCTGGGATCTCTCGCTCTGCTTGTATTAGTTTTGCTCTGTGTTCTTCTTTACTACTGCAGGTGTGTGCTGTTTTTACATTATATTCTGACTAAAAACTAAGAGGACATACGGTCAATGTCGATCTCTCTCTTCCAGACGAAGGTGTCTGAAACCCAGGCGTCAGCAGAAACAGGTCCAAGCTCCATCTGCTTTGAACGGATCCAAGCGGGACCAAGGCACCTCCACGTCCCACTTGAACCTGATCTGCGGCAGCCATGCTGAATCCTCCACCTCGAATGGCAATCTGGACGCCAGCAAATCCGAAGCATCTCCCTCTCATGCCTTTAAGAGCGCCCGGGATGAGTTCTCCAGACACATCCCTGCCCATAAACTCAGGCATTCAAAGAGCAAGCAGTCCAAAGGTGGCCAAAAAACGGCAGAGAGCTTCCCCATGAAAGTCCACCGATCCACTGAGACGAGTCTGGACAGCTCCGACAACAAAGATCGCGATTACCGCCGGAGGCACGTCGTCAACGATAACCGTGGCTATACGTCTGACCCGCCGACTCCGCCCATCGCAGACAAGCCGCCGGAATATTCACAGGTTTTGCAGGGGCCCGATCACCTCAACCGTCCGACGTCGCTAAACACGCAACCAGGTCAGATAATATTCTGCAGCTCGCTGGATCAGATGAAGGAGAACATGTATCGCTCTATGGTGCCGACGCTTGTGATCCCTGCCCACTACATGAGGCTGTCTTCCGAGTTCGGTGGCACCGACCAAAGTAAGGATGGACAGAACCAGGCTGAAAGAGATGGTGTGAATTCGCAGGGTACCAGCGGCGCTCAGAACCAGGGTCACCAAGGCCAGACGCCCGGCCACGCAGAAGCCCAACAGTCTCCGGCCGGTTCTGATGAAAGTGTTTGGCCTCCGGGGGGTCCGCCAGCACCGGTTCACATCCCCGTTCTGTTTAATGACTCTACCATCTCACAGATGAACGGGGAGCTCCAAGCACTCACCGAGAAGAAGCTTTTGGAGCTTGGGGTGAAGCAGCACCCTCGCGCCTGGTTCATATCCCTCGACGGGCGTGACAACGCTCACGTGCGCCACTCATACATCGACATCGGCGCCGATCTCCACAGCGGCAACCACAGCGCCCAGAGCACGCTGAGCGCTCCCGCCAACAGCAGCAAGGACCGCAGCGTGGACATGGGTTCCAAAGACACCCAACACGACCGCAAGTCATCATCCGGGCGCAAGAGCAAAGAGGAACACCACGGAGGCGGACGCAAGGGTCACGGGAGCAGCAGCTCAGGCAAGCACTATTCCAAACCTCTGTATCACGACTCGCTGGATTTAAGCGGAGGCGCCAGCCGTATGGGCGCCAGCTCACCACTGGAAAATCCCCTCACCCCTCTTCTGGACGAGGGTCCCGAGGAGCCCATGATGTCGTCGATACCGCGAAGGGGCCGCAGCCGCGGTAACAGCTCACGTAGCAGCAACAGCGAAACACAGTGTGACTCCGTCACCAGCCCGGAGGATGACAACGACCCTGATGAGAACAAAAAGAGTCCGTGGCAGCGTATCGAGGAACGCCCGCTAATGGTGTTTCATCCCAAGAAGTGACGCAGAGAGAATCAACCCCAGCAGATGCCTTGACCAGTTACAAAACAAACTAGAGATGTCTTCAAATTGATTTCGAAAGTTTGACAGATAGTTTTGTCAGAACATTATTCAAAGTTCAGAACTCCTTAAAATGTCACTGATCAATTTGAATACATCTCAGGGGGTCGCGTCACAGAAGATCATTACAGAAAGGATTAGGTTTCATCGAAACAGAAAAGGACATTAAGGAGAGTGTGTTCAAATAAAATAAAGCACAACACAATATGCTGATCCACAAAATGAAGATCTGGTTTACAAATGTCCACCTTTCACTCTCAGTTGCTTGGGGATCATTAGACACTTTTCGAATGGATGGAGTCTTTACCGTTTTATTTCTATCAAGAACTTTTGGTTTTCCAGAACTTTGTTCAACTTTTCAACGTATGTCCTGATGCAGAATATCTCCTTCCACCTTCTCCTGCCTTTGATATTCATTATTTTGATGTCAGCTATTTCATTGTAATCTGAAATTTGGTCTATACTTCAGATTTCAAACATTCCAAATAATTTCCCGTAGCCCTAATCGTAATATTAACACGACTTCATGTTGATGTTAAAATGATGTGATTTTATAACCGTTTCTGTAAGTCTTTTGACACGTAGGCATTTTTAAGTATCGTATCATATAACTTTCGTCTTTTTTCCACACCACATGCACTATTTTTCTCTACAGTTTTAAATTTCCAATGATGAGATAGGCTATATATATTAAAAGCTGATTCCAAATTCACATCTCAGTGAACTCCTGTTCACAATTATAATGAAACAACAGTGACTGTGTCTAACAGTATGTACATTTTCCAGTTTCGGTTCAGTATAACACATTTGTATTGTTCCAGCTTCCAGAGTGTTTTTCTATTGTTTAAAGGATGAAGATGGTTTTGTCTATATGTATGATAGCATTTCCGCGCATGAGGTAACTAGAATAGGACGACAGATTTTTTATGCCCACAAACCGATCTTGACATGATTCAAGCATGATGATGCATTTCATACTGATGCCGAATGGAGAGAAAGTTGCCAAAATGTCATTTTGAAATGTAACTAAACACCAGTTTACAGGCCAGCGTTTGTCCGTCAACATTCTTCCAGCGCTGATGGGATTCACACAGGCTGTGAAAAGAAGTTCATAGAAAATGTTCAAGCCATTCATAAATGAAATGTTAATAATTGACACCGTTTACCATGATCAAAACAAGCACAAGACGTTGTATTAATAAAACAGATTTACAGGGTACCAATGAGGGCTGATGTTATCAAAAACACATGACTATCGAACTCATGACTGAAATAGATCTTCTTGTGCTGATCAGGTGCCAATCACATGAGATCCGTGATAAATGTGATGACTGTCAGTTGCAACATGTCTTACAGGTATATGTGTGTTTCTTGTTTTGTATGAATTCTAACATCTACAATATGAGAGGCAATGAGATTAACCGATGGATTATTCACAAAAACTGCTGTTTATAAGCAAGACTTTTGAAATCCAGACTAAGCTGCAGCTGTGGAATCCAAGAGAGGATTTCAATGTTATGTTATACTGTATATTGGGTATTAAGCCTCGAGAGAACTCTCAAAAGGTATAAAACCGACCCACAATTTCCGTCTTTTTAATATGTCGAGGTTTCTCTGAAAGGGGAGCTCGTGAGATAAAGACATCGAATCAAAGCCATTCTCTCTTGCTTACATGCTGTGGGGCGTTTCCACAGGAAATCTTTATATGCCTTTGTCAATGTACGTTTATCACATGACGCTCTACGAACACATTTTCCTCTGTACTGTGTAAATATTTCTCTCTTTAGCTCGATATGACTATGACAAACACTATTATGGATGTTGCTTCCATCGCGCACAACAGCGTTGCATAACTGTAATAAAAAGATGTCATGGAACTTTTGCAATTTTATAATTTGTTCATATTGGGAATATGAAAAATCACATGTGACACGAACACTTACAGGAAGCAGACAGTTTCACTTCTGAAGTGTGCTGTAAAATAAAAAGAAATTGCATTTCTCGTGGGTTTTTCTCTTGCTTCTGTTTTCATATAAAACACCAATGAGCGTTCAGCAATCATGCATTTTTCACACATGGATTATCTTTAACATGTTGTTGTTGTTGTTTGTATGCAGTGATGAGAAATGATATTGTTTACCTTCAGTACAGTGTGTTCTTGTCTGACAAACCTTTTCTGGCCCCATGATAACAGAACAGGCCAAGTGTAAAAACGGCATCAATTCAACATGTTGTTTTTCATCCGTTCTTCCAAATGAAAACAAACCTGTTTACAGAGTCATTTGACATCACATGTAAGATCTCAGAGTTTGACATTACTACACATCATGTATATAGTAAACTAGGCCTAGTTACCTTACTTGCATAATAGCATTCAAAAATACGAAGGCCCGGTTTCACAGACACGGTTTAGCTTAAGCCAGGACTTTACCTTTGTTAAATGAGCATATTTAATTCACTTTTATAAAATAACCTTGGCTAAAAACATTACTGGTATGCATCTTGAGACAACACATTGGCGCTGATATATTTTAGGATTTGACAGGGCAAGTTATTTTCAGGTAAGACAGTTCAAACATTCATTTTAGTCTGGGACCAGCCTTAAGCCTTGTCTGTGAAACCAGGGGTTAGTGTGCCACATAGACCTACTAAGTTTTGTTTTCGAGTAATGATACTACCCTCTGCCTATTTCTGATTTCTTCTCAGATTAGACAAAGATAGTCAAATCCCTCCTAGCTATAAGCATCTATTTAGATATACTCACACCCAGTAACAGAAGACTCCTCCGAGGACAGCTCATAGTCTACATCAAAGATGTCTGTCAACGCTCCACTTGATTTTGCCAAGGGGTTGATGTCCTCAGGGCAACATTTTTATACATAAAACCTAAACCCACACCAAAGCCCAACCCTAACCATAACTTACCCCTAAAATCACAGGGAAATGATGAGGGTTGTTGTCCTGGTTGTAGATTAAATTTATTTCTGAAATCTGATTGGTTGATTTAAATGTTGTCCCAGGGTGAGCATGATGTTGCCCTTAGGACACAACCACTTGGCAAAATCAGGAGAGCCGTCTGTCAACAGACTAACTTGTAGTTTTATAACTAAAGGGTTTTAAATCTGCAAATATCAATCTAATGCTCCAGGCAACCCAGTAGGGATCTAACACCAGAGAGATTGTTGAAATCATCTCATCTCAGTCTTTTAGAGACAGTCACTCAAGCCTCAACTCTTCTGATGTCATCGTGAGCTTGGTGAACGCCTTTATCATTGGTCTATATAATGTCACCTGTTTGTTTATTGACTCTCAGGCGCTGCCTTCTCCTACCCCTCATCTGAAGGAATCCTCTCTACTCTACCTCAATCCAATATTACTGCAAGAGTATTCTGTGCTTTTCTCTTCTTCACCAGAAAGGTTCACATACAATGTAATAATACTGAAACATGCATTTTCTACTTAAAAGGTTATGATAGGTTTGGGTAGGCTAAATATTCTCATGCAGTAAACGGATGTAGTGTTCTTTAGCCACAACGAAAATGGTTTACATTTGGAAGAATACATACAAGGTAGGACAATTGCATTTTTCTTCCTTTACTCAAAATATTTCTTGAAGTAAAGTTTGTCTTAAATGATTTTAAGCATCAAATTAAAATCAAATGAAAAAACTACAGATCCTATCCGGTTCTTGGATTAAAGGCCTGGATACCATAGATGTATCTGGACAAACAAAAGGTTCTAAATTGAAAAACATTACTTACTCTACTAATAACTTAATTAAATAATGTATGCTATTAAATTACTCAAGTCTCCAGGATAGTGCAGTGGGATATAACGACTTGTTAACATAAAAATAAACTATTATCAACTTGTCAAATACTCCAAGGTTGTGCAAAACTGGATCTCACTATTCTTATTTTAATGTCTGTGATTTTCATGTAAACCACAATAACCTTGATTTATCAGTTTGTCTACTAAAACAAATAGCAACCAGTAAAATACTGGCTACTCTGGGAAACCAGTTAAAACCAGCAACATCGCGCAGGTAACACGTGTTCATTAGATACACAGCATATATGAGTGGAAAAGAATGAAGAAATTTCACTTTTTGCATTTTCTAGATTCGTGAAAAGTCAAAACACAGCAACCTGAACGTCTGGAAAAGCGGAAGTGATGCGACCTTGTAATTCCTCTCCAGACCGTGTGGCGGCGCGCATGCGGGGCGCTGATGACTCGCGCCGAGTTCTTGTACGACGAAGAAGGGAACTATGCACTGAAGCACACAGGTCAATGTTATGTACACAAACAGTGAGAGCTTTTTATCTAAACGTATAAAAGCGCTGTCAAACTCTGTACATATCACCGTCTATTGAGTGTCATTGAAGTTATGTTGTGAAGTTTCTTCAAGGCTCGTCTTTGTTTTCGCGCATATTTATGCAGAATAGCTTTTGTAATCACTGTTCACTGCACATGAAGTAGGTCATTGGTGTTAGGTAAGTGTATTTTAACATCTTAAATTTTTAAATGTGTTTGTAATGTCAATACAGTTTTAATAAAGCGCTAAAAATGAAGTATTTAAACCCAAGCCTCTGATAAACTCAGCTACATAAACCAAAAAAGTGGAAATTAAAGTTAATGTCCAGATATAAACAAGACAACTGTCGAATTATTTCTGTTTTCACACCCAAATGTGGTTTCCTATGAAAACGAATGCTTTTTTGATCACGAATATGTACAGAACGTGTTAGTAGAAATTCTTACGGTGGTTCCAGCTGTGGCCGCTAGAGGCCGCCAGTGATTAACACTCGGATTCATTCATTCATGACAGGCACTGTACAGTAACAGTTTAATTAGATTTTTGTCTATTTCAGCATGTTTCTTGTGGGGCTAACTGGAGGTATCGCCTCTGGCAAGAGCACAGTGTCGTCTCAGCTGAAAGAACTGGGATGTCCGGTCATTGATGCAGATGTGGTTGCTCAGAAAGGTGCGATGCAGTTCTTTTTGTGTGCTTGTACATTCGTATGTATATATATATCATATCATGTAATAACAAACAATAAAAAGATAGATAAATAAAGTGTTACAATGATAATACTGTATTATCCACCTAAGTGTGTCCATTTTTATTATCCCTTATATTTCCCCTTTACTTAGGCTGTGAAGTAATGTTTAATGTCTATCATTGGTCCCTGTCAATCAGTGGTGGAATTTCAGAGCCCAGCGTACAAGCTCATCCTGCAGCATTTCGGACGGGAGGTTTTGTTAGAGAACGGAGAGATTGACAGAAAGAAACTGGGCCAGATAATCTTCTCCAACCCCGAGAAACGAAGACTTCTCAATTCAATTACACATCCACTAATACATAAAGAAATGTTCAGACAGATTCTGCTGTACTTCATTAAAGGTACAGACACACACGGACTAGCACAAAGTGAAACATTTATAATACTGTAGTCTGATTGTTTTTTGTTGGTTTATCAGGCTACAGGTATGTGATTTTGGATGTGCCTCTGCTTTTTGAGACACGACGCCTCACTCGATTCCTAACCCACACTGTTGTTGTTTACTGGTAAGTTAATTTCACTATTTGCATGAATTTGTATAATGTTGCAGAGAGTGTTTTGCTTTAATTACGGTTACGGTTAACCTTTCTTTTATAAAATGAAGGGTTCGAACTAAACTGAAAGTGAAAGTGACCTATTAGTCAGATATGGTGACCCATACCCGAAATGTGACCTCTGCATTTAACCCATCCAGAGAGTAGTGAACACACGCACAGCAAGTGGTGACCACACGTATACCCGGAGCAGTGGGCAGCTACAGTGGCTTGCAAAAGTAGTCAACCCCCTTCATTTTATTCTCATTTTGTTATGCTGCTGCCTTATCTTAAACTACTTTAAATGATTTTTTTTTTTACATTAATCTACACTCCATGCACAATAATGACAAAACAAAAAAATGATTTTTGACAGCTTTGCAAATTTATTAAAAATAAAAAACAAAAATAAATACATTGCATAAGTATTCACACCCTTTTCTGGGACACTTGAAATTTTGCTCAGAAGCATTAGTTTTGCTTGTTGATGTTTCTACACTTCGAGTGGAGTTAACCTGTGCCAAATTCAATTGAATAAGTATGATTTGGAGCGGCACATACCTCTCTATAAAGGGTGCAACAGCTGAAAATGTGTATCAAAGTAAAAACCAAGACATGAGGTCAAAAGAACTGCCAGTAGAGCTCTGAGACAGGATTGTATCAAGGCACAGATCTGGGGAAGACTTCTGAAAAAAATCTGCTGTATTGAAGGTTCACAGAAGCATGTAGCCTCCATTTATCCTCAATGAAAGAGGTTTGGAACCACCAGATCTCTTACTTGAGCTGACCTCCTGTCCAAACTGAGCCATCGATGGAGAAGGGGCTTGGTTAGAGCGGTGACCAAGAAGCTGATGATCACTCTGGTTGAGCTCCATGATCATATATGGAGATGGGAGAAACTTACAGAAGGACAAACATCACTGCAACACTCCACCAATCTGGGCTTTATGGCTCAGTGGCCAGACTCAAGCCTTTGCTCAGTGAAGACACATGGAAACTTGAAATATGCAAAAACATACTTCAACGAATCTTTCAAACTGTCAGAAACCAGATGTTCTGGTCTGATGAATCTCAGATTCATGCATCATGTCTGGAGAAAACCAAGCACTGCTCAACACCTGTACAATACCGTCTTAACAGTAAAGTGTAGTGGAAACAGCATCATGATGTGGGGGTGTTTCTCAGCTTCAGGGACTGTACACAAAATACGGAGATAATGATCATGAAAACCTAGCCCAGAACATTCAGAACCTCGGACAGGGCAGAAGGTTCATTCTCCAACATGACAATGATCCTAAGCACACAACTGAAACAATGCAAGAGTGGCTTATGGACAACTCTGTCTATGTCCTTGAGTGGCCCAGCTAGTGCTTGAACCCAACTGAACATCTCTGTAGAAACCTGAGCATGTCTGTCTACTGATGATCTCCATCCAACCTGACAGAGTTTGAGAGGATCTGAGGAGAAGAATGACCGAAAATTGCCAAATGCAGATGTGTAAAACTTGTCACATCATACCCAAAAAGATTTGAGTCTGTAAAGGCGCTTTAACCATTTTCTGAGTTAAGGGTGTGAATACTTATGCAATGTACTTATTTTTGTTTTTTATTTTTAATAAATTTGCAAAGCTGTCAAAAATCAGTTTTTTGTTTTGTCATTACTGTGCATGGAGTGTAGATTAATGTAAAAAGTCATTTAAAGTAGTTTAAGATAAGGCAGCAGCATAACAAAATGTGAATAAAATGAAGGGGGTTGAATACTTTTACAAGCCACTGTATCACTGCAGCGCCCGGGGAGCAAGTAGGGGTAAGGTGCCTTGCTCAAGGGCACCGCAGTCGTTACCCGCCGGCCCTGGGAATCGAACCAGCAACCTTCTGGTCACGAGTCCGACTCTAACCATTAGGCCACGACTGCCCACAGTCCAAGCCATGTGTCATGTGTGTCCATGATTTAATCAGAGTTAAGCAAGCTTTTAGGATCTGTGGCCTAATGCATTAACCACTGCACAAAATTCACTTAAGCTCTAGAATGTAATGTATTTTAAGAGAAAAGCGAATTGGCCCTGATGTCTTGATTTGAATCTGTGGTTCTGTATGTCCACAGTGATCCAGCCACGCAGCTGTCCAGACTCATGCAGAGAGACGCTCTGAGCCACGAGGAAGCCCAACAGAGAATCGCTGCCCAGATGCCCCTCAAAGAGAAGCGTGGACTGGCCAGCCACGTGATGGAGAACTCGGGCTCTCGTGAGGACACTCACAGACAAGTTCTCCGCTTGCACACCAAACTGGAGGACTCCATGGAGTTCTTGGTTGTTAGGGCCGTCGCCGTGGCGGCTGTTGCCGGGCTCTGCGGCCTGTTCCTGTGTACAGTCAAATTGCTCATCTCTTAGCACAGCATGAACATACATCTTTCATTTTAAACAAGGAAGGATGTTCTTTTATATTTTAACATTTTAAGGTCTCATTTTGACTTTACTTGATAACTTTCTACTCTATCAACATTTTGTTCTGTGACCTCAACACCAAGTTTAGTCTGAGCCGTGTCTGTTAAACACCATCTTGAGGGTGACTTGAAGGGTCCAAGTGTGTCAATAGATTTTTAGATTTAGATTTAGATTTTTTTTTTTTTTTTTTTTTAGATTTTTTAGATTTGTGCAATAAGCACAGAGACCGCTGTGAATTGTACCTCTAGATGATATAAGATGTGATAACAGAGCACTACAGTACAGCAAACACATTTATATGTAAACAACACAATAATTGTGATGTTAGTCTAATGTAAAATAATGTACAAAATGAACTGACGCTGCCACAATAAAGCATGTTTTCTGACCTCAACACTACATGTTAGTTAACACACAAAATGTACTGAATGTATTAATAACATCATCTGCTCTTTGTTGAGATCAGGTGCTATTTGACTTCATAAGAATTAAAGTGTCACATCATGACTTGTTTTGTTTTCTTTAGTTTATGATAAATGACTCGTACAGTATAGCCAGGAGACATGAGAGACAGCAGTTTTCAAATCGGTGGAAAAACATCACGTGTCCAGAGATGAGAATATCATAGAGACTTAAGAGTGGGCAGAGAGTCTATTATTACAGAAGGAGATGAAAACCTCTTGAATCAAGTGCTTCTCTGACTTTATTGACTTGTTCGATCACAGTCATCTTTGTTTGCAATACTTTCTGTCTATCTTTTTGGGAATATTTGTATTTTGAACAACAAACAGTCTATGGCTCTGTAAATATTAATAACGGATCTATTATTATTATAAATGTTAATATTATATGAGACTGTCATGAAGACGGATGTGACAGTGAGTTCTTGCCGTGTCTTTCTCACCTACTTCGCACATCTTCAGGGTTGGCCTGTGGTCATGTTGTCTGTCTTTAATAAGCTCTTCTTATGCTAACACAGAGTGACGCGGGCCAGCGGCTCTGAGGAGGAAGACCTCTGAGTCTCACTGCGGATGTGTGTGAGATCAAGGGTTTGAGGTCTTTAGAAAACAGTTGCACATGAAAAAGCATTTGAAGGTAGTCCCCAATATATGTTCTGTCAGAGTATATGTTAATCCATGCTGGTCTAAACAAACAGAATCAATTGTTACTGTAATGCTTCTAGACATTTCATTTTCCAGGTTACTTTTTCATTTAAATAAATGAACCATTATGTATAAATAATTGATCATATAATAAACTCTTTTTGGTCAGATATGATCTGGACAAGTTCCTGACAGAGATTCGGCAGTTTTGAATGAATGTTTTATATGCAGTTGATGGCAATAATGAAGCATTTGATTCCATAACTGGGCGTGTGTCCTGTACACATTCTCTCTCTCTCTCTCTCTCGCCTGCAGGCTGCGTCCACATCACATCACAACACACTGTCACTGGTGGAGTCACCCAGCCACATCACACCAACTCAGCTGGAAAACTCCCTCCAAATGAGAAGTGACAGATGCTTTGTGCGTCTTTGTGCACGGTTCTAAGCGGGATTGCATTTCGGGGGGCGCTTTTTTGATATAGTGAAGTTGACTTCCACAAGTATGAGATGACAATAAAAAGTACATGAACAAGCATTTCCTTGACTTTTTGGTAACACCCCTTATACAAATGAGCCATGGTTTTACTTCAAATAACCCCTCCAAATAATAAGACAGTTAAACATTATTTGTTGTCAAATCAATCGATAATGATCAATATGCCAAAACACGTGGTTGATTATCATAAGAGATCTCACAAGCATTTAAGTTCATTAATGTTACAAAACTGATCATTTAATTTTCTATTGATGCATTACATTCAAAAACTGAATATGCGAAAATAAATAAATGAAGCTGTTTGCCTAATAAGTGTCATGCAGTCAGATCTCAAACACGTTGCACTTGCATCACACTCAAGTCACAAAAATGACACTCTGAGAATTGTCAAATCTGTTTTCTCCATCTTGACAGAAGAAAGCAGATGACTCATTTCTTTACAAACTGAGATTCAACCGGGTTTTCTTTCCTCTGAGCTGAATCACGGGCACTATATTACTGGAAGTATAGGCATGCATACATGTCATTTAAAAAGGAATAGTAAAGAAGGTTTAGAAGGAAAATGATGAATTTAGAAAATAACTTAAAAAAAGGTGATTCATGATACCAAACACTCTCGGCCGAATGGTTTCCACCGGTTTAAAAAAGGTTCGTTAGACAATAATAAAGAAAAAAAGAAAGTATTCGCTTAAGCACCTTTGACTGAAGGGTTCTTTGGGGAAATAAAAATGGATCTTCTGTGGCATCATTGGGAAAAACCCTTTGTAGCACCGTTTTTAAAGATTATACCATACAGTATAATTCCTTTTCAAGACCCATGCTTTAATGCCTTCCCCAGAAGTTAATCATAACATTATAGTATTATTTGTATTAACATTCAAATTTGATTTATAGTTAACCGTAACATATTTATGACGCAACATAAGTCAGATCAATCAGAAATGTGTCATTGTATCAAATGAAATCAAATGATTGTCTGCAGGGGCATACTGACCAGTAGGACATTCTGTCACAGTCCAGAATGGCCGTCCTTCCGACCAGGGTCGGTCCGGCCATCTGGAGTATTGGAACTTTTTCCGGTGGGCCGCTAATGTATGGGGCCGTAATGGACATTCGGGCCGGACGTTATTAACGCGAATGCACGCAACGGGAAGGCATTAGCGAGACGGACACGTGCACATGTAACGCAATGACACATCACCCCCCCCCATCTGTCCAGTGTCTGATGTTATGACCTCTGATGAACTCTGTCAGACGGAGACACATGATGTCTCTTCTGCACATTACTTGAAGCGCTCAATGACATGCATAGTGACATTTACACGAGTTACATTTCCAGCAAAAGTCTATGCAGAAACAGTGTGGAGGTGTAAATGAATGTAGATTGTGGAGGTCAAATCATGTGGATTGGGGTCAATTTGATGAGAAATGTTTGAGTTGATATTGAGATCTTCATATTGACGTTTGATAAATCTGAGCTCAGTTTGACACATTGTTCTCTCTAAACTCTAATGGAGATTAGAGATGATCATTTGGGAGATTTCTGACTCCTTTTCTCAGGAGAAATATCTGAGACACATGAGACTGAAGCAAAACTTTCCATGTGCTCTCCGGTTAATCTCATTGATGGCTAAGGGAATGAATTGAGATATTAAAGAGATCTCATCTGGGATTTTTCTCAGGGCTCAAAAAAACCTTTGGCCAAGAGGTGTCCAAAATCTCTCTCCAAACTCACTCTTCAACACAAAAATCTCCTCGCTAACACACTCATATAATATATAATCATCACACAACACATCATTTCATCACACACAGCAAGCCATGTCCATATTTACTGGCAGAAGTAAAACGGCCGAATCAAACCTTGTGTTGTTCTTTTGATCATCTGATGTTAGAAACACACGGCTGAAGTCCTGATCATTTCAGTTTGAACTGAAGTATTTTTATCACCGTGGATTGTTGCTGCTTTGAACAAGAGCACGGCCGAGCTGATTCTCTAATGCTTCACCTGCCAACAGGTGTTCACGTCTGAAAGGCACAGAAGCCAAAATTGACTTGTTTGTTTTTAAGAGTAGAAACTGTTTTTTGTATTGACATTTGTATTGATTGTTAGTATGATCTCTTTGTTGTGTTAGTGTTTATTAGAATGACTCATGCGTTTTAATTCGGGCTATTGCTAACAGATCTTCACACACCCCATGATAACAACCTGTGTGTTTATAAGCAGGAATCCTGAAATCTCAAATCTGTCTGCGTGAGATAAGAAAACCGGACTTATCAAAGTGGAACGGAAATGCCATCACGATCTCATTACACACAGAAATGACCTTCATCTTCTTATCGGAAAACACCACCGCATGCTCATCTTCTGTGGATTCACGCTGATTTCAACTAACTGAGGTGTGTGGTCTTTAACGCTTTCATCCATAAGAAAGTATTTTCTGTCAGAGATGCTGTCTGAAGTGCAGTTGTCGTCTTCTTTCCTCATAGCTTGAAGAGACTATGAATAATGGCCAAACACGCTTCATGACACATTATTCACATATTTCATGTTGATCACTGCTAATATCACCACAGGAGGCTTGTTTGTGGCAGGCGGTCCAGAAAGCTCTGTGTACGTACACCTGTCAGTCATCGGCTGTTTGTTTGGATGTGCAGGACGGCGCGCGTCTCCGTGTCTGAAATGACAGTCTGATTGGGACGAGGCTAATGTGAGGATACACAGACAGCCCTCAGAGGAGTGGAGCAGAGACTTATGGGTAAACTGACCTCTCCTTGATGTTTGGTTATTGGCTATTTCGCAGACGCTTCTTTATATCCGCAGTCATTTATTTGGTGCAGGGCTGGTCCCGAGGTGGAATGGCCATGATGGTCTACTTTCCGGGTCATTGATCAGTCCTTCTGGGAGGCCAACTTTACTCTGGGCTACCCAAAGTTATTAGATGTTTTTTCTATAACATGCACTGATGAATTCTTATTTGGAAGAATGACTATTAACAGAGTAAACAGGATTCTGACTATAAACTGTGAATAAACTCACAAACCTGCCGTTACAAAGATTTGGGTTTCGGTGGCCGAGAGTGCTTTAGCTGAAATATAATGAGTTAATTCTGTAGTTTAACAGAGAGAGTTTTCCATGAATGACAGAACAGATATGGTGGATGATGTCAGAGCTTCAGAAGTGTAATTAA
Source organism: Triplophysa rosa (assembly GCF_024868665.1). Taxonomy (NCBI): domain Eukaryota; kingdom Metazoa; phylum Chordata; class Actinopteri; order Cypriniformes; family Nemacheilidae; genus Triplophysa; species Triplophysa rosa. The sequence goes on along the minus strand of NC_079912.1, from coordinate 19,942,210 downwards.
AAAAGGCCAGAGGGGTCCGATGAACCTTTGATATCATCCTTAATGTGCGAGATTCTTCATTTACTGACAATGAGCCGTGCCGTGTCTCAGAAGTGGAGCGTGTCATTTAAACTCCACATCTCTGTTGTTTGCATAACAGCACCCCCACCATAATCACCCCCCCCCACCCCCCCCCAGAGATTCTCTCACTCTCTCTCTCTGTGTGGGTTCATTTGAAACACTGATCCATTTGTGATTTGCAGAAAGTGTTTTCCTCCAGATATCTGCCATGTCACACTCATTACACCCGACTGAGAGCTCGTCTCTTTCCTCTTTAGAGTTATAATCTTGATCTTATCTAGGTTGTCTCTGTTCTCTTCTTTATGGTTTCCTGTAGCTCAACGGGTAGGTGCTGATAACAGAGAAAAGTATTATTGCACAGACGTTGCTTTTTTATAGCTCAGGGGTCTCATTTATAAAATTGTGTGCGTAGGATCCTTACTAAAACTGTACTTGCGCCCGAAAACCAAAAATAGCGTACGCCCAAAAATAATCCGATTTATAAAACCGTGCGTACGCACACCTGTAAGCAATATTCGCTTTATAAATCACAGATCACCTGCAAGTGTGCGTACGTGAATCAGCCTCATATCACGCCCTGTACACGCCCATTTTTACCCATAAATAGTCAATGCAAAGCCCCTCATGAATACTGATTCGTATATTAATAAACCTGCCATCCAATCCGCTTGTTAAGCCTGACGTCACGCACCAACGTCACGTTTCCTGGTCAAACCGCTATCAGATGCCATAGAAATATAACAAAAAATGATGTAAAACCCCGATCCCATCCTTTATCTCCGTAACGAAATCACAAATGGCCACACATGAGATTCACTGAGATTTCCAACTTAATAATTGTTATAATTATTAATAATAATAATAATTATTATTATATTAAAGCCAAAGAAGGTCTCTGCAGCATTTAAATGTTTACAGCATTTAGACTGATCATTAACACCCCATTAGTGGTGTCCTTCACCTGAGATAACATTTGAAGACATCATTGTAAAAGACGAATGTTTCTTCATTCCGGTTTTGTTATGATAGTTAGGACTGATAACGAGAACATAAAGAGAAACGATTGTGCGAGAGCTTAATGGCTGTATTTCCAGACTTTGACATTCGATGATTATGCTCAGTATTTAAGGAAAATATATTTATTTACCCTGTGTTCTGCAGTGATCATATTTGATGCTGTCCCTGTTCAGTCGGATCATCTCCTCCTCATGCGCTCATAGTGTGGTGGTGAGACAGCGCTGATTAAATATTTACATTGAATTTTTATTTAAGATTTGAGTTGGATTTTACAAGAAGGTGCATGAAACAATTATCACTCAAGCGCAAATAACTCTGCAGATTTAATCTTTGTGATAATATGGATCTTTAACGGATATGAGGTCAAATAAAATGTGTGTGAGGCATAATGCTTATAAGCGTTTTTATCAATCTTAGTTTCTGCAATCTAAGTTCACTAACTCACCATTTGTCTCCAGAATGTGCGTACGCATGGGTCAGAGTTTGCGTGCAGGTGCGCACATTTTTCCGTCAAGTTTGTTTTTATAAATCCCATCTTTTGCGTGGGAAGTGGCGTACGCCTCTTTCAGGGCATGTTTTGTGCGTACGCAACGGTTATAAATGAGGCCCCAGGAGTTTTCAGTTGTATTTCATTTTAGTATCAGACACATAACATATACATTCAATACATAGAACAGGGGTCACCAACTAGCGGACTCCGGTCTGAAGAGATCGCGGGATGCGTTCGTCCGGACCTCAAAGCCTTTTGACATAATAAATAAATGAACGCCTAACATTATTTTCTAATGCAATCAAATTTATAGCAGGCACATCAAGGTCCGCTCAGTAGCAGTTTGGGTCCTACGGCGCCACGGACAGTTAACACATGCGCACTGTTGCTAGACGTCGATGAGTGAAGAGACCCGAGACAGACTCGCTGCACAGCGCGCAGACAGATGTAACTGTCAGTGACTGAAGAACAATGTCCTTTTCAAAAGTTAGAAAAGTTGACGCTGAAAACCATGTTTTCCGAGATGAATTTATTCTTCATGCATCAACATGCACGAGGCCGGTTTGTCTCATTTGCTCGGAGTCTGTTGCAGTTATAAAAAGTGGAAACCTTAAACGGCATTATGAAACTAGACATAGACACTATAAAGAATTTTACCCGCAGCAGTCCGAGGTAAGGACACGGACATATATGAGCTCAAAGCCCAGTAGGAGCGATCTACACGGGTCCTCCTCCCTCACTTACCGCCCAACAACCAGCATATGGATGTTCACAGTGGATCTTAGGAAACACAACAAGCCCTTTACTGATGGGGAAATAATAAAAGAGTGCATGCAGGCTGCGTGTGAAACACGTTTAGAAGGAAAATAAAGACATGAACTAAAAGAAAATATTAAACAACCCCCCCCCCCTTCAGCTGCAACAGCCACCAGAAGAGCTGAAATGTTATCAGAGGATGTTATATCTGCTATTTGTTAATCTCAGTTCAGCAGAAAACAACACTTTAGTCTTCTTTTAAAGTAGTTAATATTGGAATGAATGTATGTTCAGTGCAGGTTTAGAGATTAGGGCATTTTGCACATTTTCCTTCATTATATTGTTGTCAGACATTGTTATGCCATCGTATAGATATGAACAGACATGTTTATTTCTTTGGTCTGCCAAAAATCATCAATTCATATTTTTAGGTATTTAATTGTCCGGACCTCGGCTGGTAAGGTGGGTTCGTTTACTGGACCTCAAGCAATTTTAGTTGAAGACTACTGACATAGAGTATGGAGGCAGGCCCTGATTAACACAGTGTAGTAGGTGACCATATTTGAAGTGCCCCCCCCCCACCAACTCGCATGTTAGTGTAACATGAACATATAATACTAAATATGTTTATTTCCATCATAAATAGCATGTATGAGGACTACATGCAAAACCATATGTCTAAAAAACATTGCAAACACACCAACAGCTGAATTCAGCACCACAGAGAGCACGTCAGTAAAGCACACTCACAATGAACTTTACAAGCATCTCTAACTAACTAACTAATTAACTAACAATAACCAATGTACACAAATGGTGATGTACAGAATCCTATGCAGAACAAAATCCATGCTGGAGATTTAATGTATATTTGTTGTACAGGACCTTAAATTTAGATTAACTTTCAACAAATTCATTCGGTACAGAGATTTAACTTTAACATATTTTTCTTGTAAACCAGCATCACATATTTGTCCAGAAATAATGCTAACCTTTAGCAGAACATCTTTTTTTCTAGACTTTGTTCATGCAAAATCGTTAGTTAAATCCTCAACGTCCATTCCCTTGACTAGTTGGGATTCAATAGCAAGCAGGGAGAGTGCAGACAGCCGCTTCTGTCTCATGGTTGTCCTGAGTTCATTCTTTACTCTTTTAAATTGACCGAAAGATCTCTCGCCCTCGCAGTTGGTAACGGGAAGGGTTAAGAACAGTCTGAGTGCAACATGTAGTCATTTAGCAGACGCTTAGTTTTATCCAAAGCGAATTACAAACTGAGAACCAATCAAATCAATTACAACGCGCACCTGGTTACCGCTTTTGCTAACAGGATTAGCTGCTGCTCGAGTCGTACTGGTTGATGCATTCGTTTCGCTGCCTTCTGCTGGTGATACCGATGTCTTTTCTTCATTTCTAAGAAAAAAACTTGATATTGCAGGTCAGTTTCGAAGGGTGGCTATGTGTCGTGATACCTTCTCTTTTTTAAACTTATGTTTTGCACAACCGCTAAACTAATGCCTATGCATTTTGAATTGAATATTATACATTGGCGAGCCCTGACTGGGGAGAGGGGGAAAATACACTGACGTGAACCAATCTTAATTATTTATATGTATATATTTTCTATTCTCTCTCTGTTTATATTGTAAATATTGCATTTCTTCCAGCAAAATAATACAAATATTTTACAGGTTTAGTCATTATCTTAATCACTTGGTGCCCCAGGGCAATCGCCGAATCCCGTCTATGGATAATCCGGCCCTGTATGGAGGTGTAAATGATTGTAGAGGTAAAATGATCTGAATTTGGGTAAATGTGATGAGAAATGTTTGAAATGTTTGACCTTCAATAATAATGACCAGCGTCAGCGCCACGAGGGGGCCCTAGGGGGCATGGCCCGGTCACTTCAGTCACTGTCCCCCCTCACTTTTTTAATCATTTTAAAAAACCATTTGAAGAATGAATTTGGTTTATATTTATTAAAGAAACAACAAGAGCAGAGGGTAAAATTAATTTATTTATTCGTTAACAGATTTTAAAGACATTGTCTTGTGCCCTCTTGCGTCCAGCAACAACATTTCTGTATGCATTGCTTAACAAGAAGCGGGCGTTACCATTATGCAGACGTTGACAAGTGGAGATACAGGCTGTCTATCAGAAAGCAAGAGCTCGCTCTTTAGTGTTGTTATATTGATGCGATCGTTTTGTTAGACATAAAGCTCTACTGGGGTACAGTCCCCTGTATACTTTTTCTGTCACTTTTTCTTTAAAGCCTGCTTTTGACATTTTTCTATTGGCCTATATTTTTTTCTATATATGCGTCTAAATTAATAATCTTCATTTATTAACTTCCGCTGAATTTATGTAGGCTATGATCGGTGCATTTCCAGTTCTTTTTGTCAAAATGTCATACAACATTTGCTCTCCTCCAAGTTGATATTAAAAAAATTAGCCTTTCAGTTTCAGTGTCTTTCATACAGTGTCTTTTATGTCTTTTAGTTCAGTTGAATTTATTAGCTTTGAAAAAGCTATGCGAAATATGCAATGCTGTCCTCGAAATGGACATTTAGAATTGTTAAACTTCAAAACGGCAGCACGCACTGGATGAAAAACTTTGTACAACTCGCAGGTATTGCGCACCCATAGGCAGGATTTAACTAGATTTTTATTGTGTTATAGTTAAAAATGTCTGGCTCTCAATGAAAAAGGCAGTGCGCGGCTGACATGTGCGGACATGGATTTCTTCGCGCACTCGTTATGTGCGAATGTGCCGCTTTTACAAGTATGATTTGGTTAGCCTACCACGTTGCATATAGATCAGGTTTTCCGCGATGATCTCTGATAAAAAAGTAAATTGTTAAAACTTAAACTTGAGAAGAAAACTGGGGCATATGTGGAGTGCCGCTTCTTAACACCAGAAGAGCCGCACACTGAAACAGAACAGAGCGAGACCTCAGACTATGTGCCGTGTCTCAACCTCGAATTGTTCAAAATTTAGGCTATAATCTAAACCACATCGACAAAATAAACAGGTAGGATGATTTTACAATGCAAAATACCCTGTCAGATAGTCCTACCAGTTTAAAATGAACACGTTAAATAAATTTACATCGTAAATACCCTGTCAGATTATCCTACCAGCATAAAAGAAACATGTATGATTAATTTACAGCGCAATACCCTATAATTGTACTACCAGTACTAAATAAATATGTAGGCCTAGAATGATTTAACAATGAAAATACACAATCAGATTCCTGTAGCAGTATAAAATAAACAAGTAGGATGATTTTATGGCGCAAGAAAATGACGTAACATTGATGTGCACTGACGGGTAGGATGAAAATTCGGGAAACCAGCACATTCTAAACCCCTAAACCCTGCCCCCCCCCACTAAACATAGCAGCCCCCTCACTTTTGCCTCGTTTCCACTGAGCAGTATGGTTCGGTACAGTACAGTATGGTACGCTTCGTTACGGGTAACCATTATCAGGCTTGCGTTTCCACTGACAACAGGTAGGCTTGGTGTACGCCGGAAAGTAGCGATCAACGTCATTCTCACGCAACAAAGCAATCTGCAAATGACAATGGCGCTTCCTGTGTTGTCGTTCCCCCAAAGAGTATAGATACCAAGAGGCGCAACTTTGAGAGAAAACAGAGCGGCTGCCATTTTGGGGTGAAAATGCTTGATATCTGACAAGGTTTCTAACGAGCCAAGGCTTTTGTCGTCATGTATTATCATCATTCAGGTTGAATTTCAGCTTTAATGTTTTATTTTTTAAACAAAGCAGCTGATATTGCCATCACCACAGCAGAAAGCAGAGTCGCTTTCACCCCAAAATGGCGGAAACGCAGGGCGCAGGTGTCGCAATGGAACGTTCTATTGAGTTTCGCCTCTTGGTATCCAGTGTTGGGTGTAACTAGTTACTAAGTAATTAGTTACTGTAATTTAATCACTTTCTCTCTTGAAAAGTAAAGTAAGGGATTACTCTTGTTTTTTCTGTAATTTAAATACAGTTACTTCTGGAGTAATTAAACTAAATACTGTGTGTAATACATGTGTGTGCAATAATGAACTTTACAATCCGTGCATTAATGTACAATTCTCACATTTTTATACTTTAGTCATTTAATAATACTACACAGTAAAATCGCCAGAGTTAAATAATGTCAAATTAACACTCGCAGTGTATATAAAATCCACACTCTCAAAGTGTATATTATATATACACTGAGTTAATTTGACCTTGTTTAACACTGGCGATTTTGCTGTGTACTTTATGTAGTTTTATATTATTTATGTGAGTGAATTAAAAGGGCCGTTTCATGTCTATCCTTGAATCACTTAACTAATCAAGGTTGATATAGAATAAACAAAGTAATTTGGAGAGAGTAATTTGTACAGTAATCTAATTACACTATTGAATATGTAATTAGTAACTAGTAATTAATTACTTTTTCAGAGTAACTTACCCAACACTGTTGGTATCTATACTCTTTGGTTCCCCTTGTAGCATGCGCGCAAGTGACGATTATCTGTAAACCAGCGTTCTGCAGTGAGACTAGCTCCACCCATTAGGCTCCGGTACTATTGGTACTACTGTGCTAGGTATCTTTACGAAAGGGTCCCAAAAAAGTGGTACGGTACGGTTCGCTATTTTGGTACCATTCACAGTGGAAACGGAGAAAATTGCGTACCGTAGTGAACCGTACTGAACCATACCACTCAGTGGAAACGAGGCACCCTGGTGCCGACTCTGATAATGACTCTTGATTACGAGACAAATCTGAGCTCAGTTTGACACATTGTTGACATCTCTTCTAATCGAAACAGTCTTTTCCTTAGAGAAATGTCTGAGACACAGAAGACTTGTGCAGAGCAAAGGGACACTTGCTTTTCAGTTTTGCATTTGGTCAGTTCCGTTTTTACCAAAGGGTTTTACTCTACTAACAGCACAGATATTTATATTTGGTGGTTTAAATATCCATGTGAGGTCTCTCTTCAATTTGTTAAATCATTTGTTTTATTTTAACTGTATGCTTTTTCATAATCAGGTAAGAGTAATTTTCAGGATTGTCACATCCATAACGGACAATATTCCTCATAAATAGACACATGAAAATGAAATTAAAACAACTGTTTTATGTTCTATGAAGAGACATCCCTTCTCCATTTGTTGGGTATAATTGCAGGTTTGTGGATTTTAATTGACAGAAATCCTACAGACTTTGTTGTATCCCAAAAACTGTGTTGTCACATCCATAACGCATGTTTATTTGCCTTTTTTAAAATAGTAAACTTGTGTATAGACTGATATTTTTCTGATGTTTAAACTCAACAAGGGTTTAGTCAAATAAAAACAAATGGTTTAGTATTTTGGTAACAAATACAATTTTTGAGTGTTTATTTGTTACATCCATAATGCTAGAATTGCCCATTTTAAATTTCATTTAGTATTCTTATCTATGTGCAAACTGAAATGTGATTGGTGTTCTGTGCACATATTTAAAAACATAAGCTTTTTTGTGTGGTGTGCAAGTTGTTGCCTACAGTGTGCACTGTAATGGTCCAAATCTACCTAATGTTGCTATCTAAACTACCCTTGAAGACAGCTGCCTATATAGTAGAAATGTAGATATACAGCATCATTCCCAATCACTTCAGGGACACAAAGTGTTACAAACATCCCATTTATTAGCAAAAGCGACAATTTATTACCTGTTACAACAGATGAGTTGACATTTAGATGCATACATGTGCATATTACATGTCATGATTCTTGTGTATTATATACAGTACATAGTGCTTAATTGTTGTAATGACTATGAAGGTTATCGTCTTGTAAAGGGTCACTCTTACCCCAGTGAAGCGTTCTGTGGGATAAACAAAGAAAGCCACACAGCTCTTCACATCATTGATGACAACACAATGCACATGAAAATGTTCAAAGCTTATATTTTGAGCTTTAGTTGTTCTGATATTTCCACACCCATACAGCAATCACAAACAATGACTTACAGACTCTCAGGAAATGTTTAGGGTATCATTTTAGGTCATTTACTTCACTTTAAGTCAATTGAGAGACATCATTGTTCACAGACACAACACGAGCACGGAGACAAACACCATAATGAAACAAACACAAAGGCTACTCCACCGGCCTTTCATTCATGTCTTGATGGCATTCTGAAGTCCTAAACGTTCAGCATGAAGTTGTTTTTTGGCAGATGGATCTTGCTCTTATTCTTCAGAAAATGTGAATCCTGGTCTGTTGGGATTCAATCAGGTCTATAACAAAGTGCAACTGTGACACGCTAGCAGCTACATGCTATTCAACTAACAAACCTGCAAATGCGTGTTCAAAAATGAATCATTTCACCCCTGAATCAAATTGTCTTATGAGAAAGTTATCATCCAGGCAAACAGAACCAAAGAGATGACACAGAAGTCTAACAGACACAAAAGGATCTTTCAGAATCTTCATGTGCCCAAGACATCAATAATGATCAGAGATTTACACAAATGAAATCAAACACAAAGATTCATTGCTGCTTGAATGAATGAATGAATGAATGAATGAATGACAGTGACAATACATTTCTAAAAAAAAAAAGTTGTGGCACGAAATAACCTTCCTTCTGAATTTGTTTTGCACGCTGGTTCGCGGCCTTCAGTCTCTTTCTTCTGACGAACAACAGGCTGAATGACCTCTCCACCTCTCTAGTCACTGTACAGAATGAAGCCAGAGAATGTGCTGTACTTGTTGCTCTTTCCTCCGTGCGCCTTTCCGCCGTCCAGCTTGATGAAGATCTCGTCCCCGGGGTCCAGGTGCAGAATGACTGTGTTTGAGGCGTAATCATAACTCTGATCCTGATCCTGAGCGATAGCGCTGGCCCTCACCTGCAGACAGAGAGAGAGAGAGAGAGAGAGAGAGAGGGGGGGGATGAGACCGAGAGATCTTATCCTTGCATCAATGCAGCTTTTCATTTGAATCTACTGTATATTTTAAATCTTGAGCGATGATATGTTCGTTTAAATAGATTCAATGTGAACACTTTAAGAGATTCATACATAATACAAAATAAATTCAAAACGTTTGAATCATTCTACAAGGCTGCACAAAAGGTCGAGGTCATTTCCAATTAATGGCAGGAATAGTTATTATTTTAGCAGAAGAAAAGATGCTGTCTTTTAAGTGCTTGACCGACAACGAGTCAGTCAGAAGAACGCTGTCGCTGCGGGCCGACACATATGAGTAACAGCTGACTCAAACACACAGCACACGCGTGAGAGTGTGTCATACGCATCTGAGGCCATTTTACATTTCGTCAAAACTGGGTGATACCGACCAGTTTTAAAAGCTAACAGACTGTGTTAATGACATCAAAAACTGGATGGCCAACCACTTTCTTATGCTAAACTCTAACAAGACAAGAGGTGTTAATTATTACACCAAATGCCAGTAAACATAAAAAAGTAGAGTGCAACATTTCCTTTAATGGTTGTTCGGTTGTGTTGTCGTCCAGTTAAGAACCTCGGTGTGTTGCTAGATAGCAGTCTCTCGTTTGATAGTCGCATCTCAAATGTGTGTCGTACAGCATTGTTCCATCTTAGAAACATCTCTAAACTGCAGCCAATGCTTTCTGCTTAAGACGCGGAGAAACTTATTCATGCATTTATGACCTCACGAATAGATTCAATTTGAAAACTAAGGGTAGTTATTCAAAGTACACTTTACAAGTACAGTAAATTGAAGTCAGGTTATTTCAGTCACATTCAATATGGTACATACTACAATAGATACTACAAAGTTTTCTGATTCACAATTAAGATTGCTTAAAGGTTGGTCAATTGTTTGTTTGTGTTACATCTTTTTTACCGATGAAGTGAAATATTACTCTTGACAGTGGAACAGATCATAAATCACAATACAGGTGCGGTAAACCTCCTCTTACCTGTCCGTTTTTCAGCAGGTCCGCCCACATGCTGGTCCCGTCCCCTCCCCTCATGAGGACATTGTACGTAAAGAAGTATGTCCCAGGAACCTTGCACACAAACTTCCCCGTCGACCCATAGTAGTTATTCCCAATATTTGTCACCACATCGTCAAACCTCAAAACCTCATACCCCTCCTGCGGGTTTTTCAGAGCCGCATAGAACGCCACACGCGGACCCATTCCCGTAGCCATTCTTCCACCCAGAGCGAAGACATTTGGTCGCTCCGTGTGGTTCTTATTTCCCTGTGGGCCCATCGGTCCCGGTGGACCTGGCTCTCCGGGTGGTCCCGGGGGTCCCGGCAGCCCTGGCTTTCCCTGTCGTCCGGGCTTGCCCTGCGGTCCGCTGGCATAGGTGGGCAACGGGGGTCCCATACTGTGATCGGTCAGCGCTTCGGCCTCCAGCTGCGTGTTAGTGATAGCCGTGCCCGTACCGGCGCCCGCCGTAGCGCCCGATTTTTCCAAGAAAGGGTCGCACACCATACGGCAGGTACCCAGCATTTCGTATTCACCGTTTTCGCTGCTTCCCGCCAAATGGACCAGAACTGGAATGAGGACCACCAGGACCAAGACCAGCATGACGGCCACGCCAGCCCCCAGCAGGGTCTTCCGTCCCAGGCTGAAGTGGGGAAGGGGCTGGGCCGCCAGCGCGGAGCTCTCTCCACACGCCGGAATATTGACCTCTGGGAGCGAGAGGGAACGGACTCCCTCAACCTCAGGTGCTCCTGGAGATGAGAAAGAAAATGAGTGTGCGTGTCGCTTAAAGAGAGAGAGAGAGATTTGCATGCGGTTGTTCTGCAGGTGAGCGAGCAGAAGTGTATGGGCGTTCAGGAAGGAAGCGGGGCCGAGAGAGCGAGAAAGAGAGAGAGAATGCCCTTCTGTTCTGTTTCTTTATATGACTAAAAAAAAGATGAGTGGGAGGAGGCTTTTTACAAATACAGAGAGAGCGAGAGAGAGAGAAAGAGACAGCAGGGCTATTTAGGAAAACCCAATGCCAGGGAAATCTCCTTCAAGTGTGTTTCATTGTGCAGTCTCTTGAAATATGATTTGATTTTCCACTTGTTGAACTTGGGGGTTTGGGGATGGTGGTGGAATAAAGCGAGAAAGAGAGAATAGTAAACGAGTCTGTTTCTCAGTCGGCGTGATGGTCAAGTAAATATGACAGGATGCGTTCTAAGCATCAGTTAATCCAATGGGACGTCTGCCGAGTGCAGGCAAAAGGATTTTTCCGCTCTATCTTTCTCCGTCTTTCACATCCGCCCTCAACACATCTTCTTGGCGTGGTTATGTAATTATGTCATTCATTGTTTATTTATATACAGTAAACACGTAGTAATTCCTCCAAAGCTCGCTCAGATCGAGAACATGCTAAGGGCAAACTGATTGGAGTCTCATTATATTACATAAATGCTCACATGTGAGACACATTTGTTTGGTTTTTCACCGATAGAAATATCGTCTGTCTTTCTTCAGGAATTAAAGATCATTCTAGTGAACATGGTCATCTGAGAATAAGAATATTTAGATGCTTTGGTTTTAGGAGTATTAAAGCTGTACCGTGATGCTACAGCCCGGTAAAAATATTTTAAGCCTTACATTTATTCGCCCTCGTGCTATTCAAAACCTGTCTGATTCTTTCTTCAGTCAAAAGAAGATATTTTGACAAATGGTTTCTCAGTGGTTTTGTGTTCATACAATTCAAGAGTCAATGGCGTTCAAGATTGTTTGGTTAAAAACATTCTTCAAAAAATCTTCTTTTGTGTCCTGCAGAAGAAAGAAAATCAAACTGAAGATTTTTTTTTAAATCCAATACGTTTTATTCATCTTTATTTATAACGCCATGGTACTGAAATCATTTACTTTAAAGTGATAGTTCACCTTCAAAATGAAAATTCTGTCATCATTTACTCATCCTCTTGTCATTTCAAACCTGCATGACTTTCTTTTTCCCCCCCGCAGAACACAAAAGAAGATATTTTGAAGAATGTTGTTAACAGCCCCCAATTCACTTGCAGTAATGGGAATAGAAGTGAATGGGGGGCTGTGCTGTTCTGTTACCAACTTTTTTCAAAATATCTTCTTTTGTGTTCTGTGGAAGAAATAAAGTCATTAAGGTTTGAAATGTCAAGAGGGTGAGTAAATGATGACAGAATTTTCCTTTTGAAGGCAAACTACTCCCTTTAAAGAGGAAAGAAAATAAAAGCAATACCGCCGGCGGCCTGTGAGGACCCAACGCATTCATTTTCAACGAGAGCCTAGCGACAAGAGCAAATGAGAGCATTGGCGACACATCAAAGTTGAGGAAAGTTTAAGGCATAAAGTCAACGATAAAAACCTTCTATGAAACTTTATACACATAGTCGTACCTGCTGTTGGCATCAACATTGCCCAAAATCATTTTTCCATCTTCTTTTGTGGTTAAAGTTAAGGAACATAATGCAGCGAGGGATGACTATTGTTGTGAGTCACCGAAACAGAGCGAATGTTGATCGTGACCGCGGGCAACAAAGGGCTGGATGGAGCTCAGAGCGCCGTGACTCAAACCGTGCCCCCTGTGCCCTTGACGGTAGGCGCAGTAATGTGACAAGAACAAAGATGTTTGCCAGTCCTCTCTCCATCATAGACTTCCTCAGAATCTCCTCTCGAGTACCACAAACCCACTGAGCCAACGAGAAGCCCCGGAGAGCGCCACACGCTCATCCTTCAGCCAGGGGAAATCTCTGGATCTCCTTCCATTTCCATGAAAGCAAACATAATGTGTAGTGATCAATCCTCAGGCTGAGCCAGAGAGAAGCAGAGATCATGCTGTAAGCCAAGAGCCATGTTCACATGCATGTGCTGTGTGTTTTGGTCCTGAAGATGTCTGAAATACACTGGTTAGATTAAGAGCGTTAAAAACACTTGTCTGTTCATTTCAGCATCGGCACAACAGTTCATTAATATGAGGCACTTTAGCATGGAGCAGAAGATTCTTTTGATATTCCGCCAACAAAAAAAATCATATTAAAGACTAAATGTAAATTAAAAAAATTATATATTGTATTTTCAAGAAATAAACATTCTCATTTTTAAGAATGCTATTGTTATTTTAAACTTAAAAATGGAAGATCAACTGTTTGTTCTTTTTATTGTCGGTGTCTTGCATCAGGTTTTTTGCATCAGCTAATTATGGACTTCATAGTCTTGTATGTGTGCTGTAGGACTGATCACTGTATCACAGGATCTGTGGAGGCCGGAAATCTCAGCAGAAGATGAGAGAGATGGTTTTGAGTTTTGCTTCCTACAGCATGTAACACCCGCACACACACACAATGACAGACCAAGCTTACTTATTTGATGTCAAAGTGGTACGTGCCCACAGATCTATGTGTTTCTGTGTATGTTTTCCACCCACCATACAGAATGATGTGTTGCAGACTGTTTTTGATGCACACACACACACACACACACACACACACACAGTTTAGACAAAATACATTGGAATTATGTTTAGTGAAATTAAATAAATAGATTAACCCTATTCTTAAAAATTCTGACATTTTCAGTCTAAAAACTTTTTTCACTACAGAGAACCTTTTGTGTAACAATAAGGTTCTGTCAATGTTACAAATTCTTTATGAAACCATACAGGACATCCCAACAAAGAACCGTTTAGGAACCTTTATTTTTAAGCAATTTAGCATCTCAAATTCACTTAATTTACACAGAGGTGCATCTGAATCAGCAAGTTCATTTCTAAATGCTGCCACCTTATGGACTAACACTCGTACTATTAAATACATGAAAGCACAGTTACAATGATCAGAAGAAATGTTGACAGTACAGAGAGCTGTCGATGATGACGAGTCTAAACTACCCTATGAAGAAACATAACTTACTAATATTTTCTAAATACATTGGCCTTTCAGCATTAAATGTGTTGAACACACAATATTACATATTATGTCATGTCCATTATTTTATATCCTGTCTATTTCATAATTTATAATACAAAGTTTAATTTAATCCACGTACACCAATGTACAGTGTGACACCTCAAGATAAACTTAAAAGAATCGTTGATTTAAAAAAAACGAAATTTCTTCCATCATTTATGCAGCTTAATGTCAGTCCAAATAAGCATGGTTTTGTTTTTCTTCAGCAGAAAACAAAAACGAAAATATGTTAAAGAACATCGGCGACATAACAACACTGGACCCCGTTTACTTATTGACACAAAACCACCAAAGTTTTGAAACAATTGGGCTGAATAAATGGGCACATGGACATCTGTGTGTGTGTAAAGTATTCATTTAACGGAAATGTGTTTCTTGTATTTGATAATCTGTCATAGTAACACAAAAAAAGAACGTTACACAAGTGGGAAAAATCGCCAGAACGCATGTCAGAGCATTTCATTAAAAAAAAAATTACAATTCACTCATAATCACATGAAATGTTTGCCTATTAAATGTTTACCTTGTATGCAACTTATTCATGCAGGAAACGTAGTACTTACAACCATAGATAACAAAACGCCGCATTAGCATCTGTTTTTATGGGCTGCTATACGTAGGTCGTCCGCCGTATTGGAACGGTGCGAGCCGGTGTGTTGCCAAGTCTTCAGCTTTCCAGTGGAATTGGTTTACTTTGTAACTGTTGCTCCTGTTTGTTTTATCCACAGGTTAGGAGTGGAAGGATTTTGTTACAGGCCTATAGCTGTCAATATTAAAATGATTTTATTTATGAATGTTAAGTTCTGTTATTTGGATTGGGGCGTTATGCTCGTGATGAAGGGTTTTGTTTCACAGATCTGGCAACCCTGCCAAGCCGGTGCGTTAACACTCAAGAGAGCAAGCTGACTGTGTGTGAGCATGAAAACATATTTGTTGTTGTGTAAACTCAAACATTATATTTCCTACACTAACACATGACGACAACGAAAGGGTATCCAATTTTTCGGGAAATAAAATGCACAGGCAAGGCAGCAAACTGTGAGTGACGTCAGTGGACCGTTCCAAGATGGCGGACGCGTCTACGTGCAGCTTTCCCCGCCCATAAATCTTGATGAGTCTAGTAAACCACCAACATTTGTTAAATTGTAAAATGTTAATTTAAAAAAAAATAAATAAGGCTTTTGTTTTAAAATGAAATGTTATATTTCTACAAATTTTACATTCATTTATTGTTATTAAATAAAGTTGTTACATTAAAATATGATAATCCTCACTCATGTTTGCAATGTCAACAGCAAATAACTGTATTAAGGGTGTGAGTTGGGGTATTAGTTACCATTGCACATTGCCAAGTCTCCCTTATGCAACATATCTAATCATGAACCGTACTGCATGTGTCAAACAATGTGCAGAAGCAGAATGAATAGCTCTATATCAGTGGCTGGTCAGATCAGACTGTTGTGTGCAACAGTACCGACCTCATATACTTCACTGAACGCAGCCCCTTTCCATTCTCTTCAGAGTTTAGTGACCTGACATTTGAACACATTTTGCTGGAGGAATTTGACATTGAACTATGTTACCACCAGTCTTTGCCAGGGTAAAGAGGAGAAAGGTTGAGTATCTCTGTGTGCTGTCTTTCTCTCATGCACACTTTATTTCACATGACATTTGTTTGGTTAAGTATGTTTTATTGTTGGAAGAGTTGGGAGGAAGTTTTTTCCCTTTTATACTCGTTTCATGCTTTTGTTTCTCTCTCCCTCACACACACACGCACACACACGCACACACACGCACACACACGCACACACACGCACACACACACACACACACACACACACACACACACACACACACACACACACACACGCGCGCAGAGAGCACATTTCCCTGAGTTACGCAATAGTCATTGGCAATCTGAAGTTTTTCTCTGCAGCAGAGCGAGCGAGAGAGACGAGTATTACAGACTAAGGTAAAAACAAGGTTAAAATCTGTTTTGTTTTCTCGTTTCTGTTAGATCACCACATCCTGTTTGATCGTTTCTGTTTCCTTCCCAACCTTCATCTGATCGTGGGCCTGTTTCCTCCCTTTCTCCTTTCATGAATATAAAGGAAAAGCTCTCTGTGCTTTCTTCGAGAATGACTAGTTTTCAGTTTTCATTGCGCATCAAAGATCTTCACTTTTGAACATTTTATAGAATGTATTGAATATAGTCAAATGTTCCACATTTTTGTATATTTTGACCAGACAGTTCACCGTGTGAGCCGTTTGTGTCTTTAGGAGCATGCTATCAGTCAGTCTCTTCTCTAAAAGACCTCGTACATTATCAAGCCACATCTGTGTTAAATTTCCTGAAACTTTGTGCGTCCGTGTGTGCATGAACCAACTGTTGGATTGTGCAGAAATAAATATAAACACAGAAAGCACATTAATGACTTAACCTTGATTTTTTCCAAGAGGGATTTCATTATTATTTCAAATGGTACCGTGAACAATATGTGAGCATGAACTTTTTTTATCATTTTTGTGCACCAGGACACAATGAATCTTCTAGGATCTCCTCACTGCCTCCTCGCTCTTTCCACACTTCTCACCACACTGGCTTCCTCTGCTCTAGCTGGCAAAATTCTTGTTTTCCCTGTAGACGGAAGTCACTGGATAAACATGGACCTGCTGATTAAAGACTTACATCACCGGGGTCACGAGGTCAGCGTGGTGAGGACCTCCACCAGCTGGTACGTCAAGGAGGACTCGCCCCACTACAAATCCATAACCGTCACCCTACCAGAACCCATCAGCATCGAGGACCAAGATTTCTTCGTCTCCTTCCTGAATAAGATGCTGAAGATCCAGAAATCAGGAGGCTCGCCGCTGGCCACCATGCAGTTCTACTGGCAAATGTTGACGGCGCTCTCTGAAATACATAAGGAGGCAAGTCAGCTGGTGGTGGAGATGTTTGAAAACCCTGTACTTATGCAACAGCTCTTTGAAGCATGTTATGACGTAGCTCTTATAGATCCAGGTTTACCTGCCGGGGTTTTGGTGGCTCATAAACTTGGACTACCCACAGTGTTCAACGTGAGATGGATCACCAGCGGAGAAGCGCACTCGGTTGTCGCATCCTCGCCGGCTTCGTACGTCCCAGCGTCCGGGAGCGCTCTTCCCAACCGCATGTCCTTCATTGAGAGGGTCAAGAACATGCTTTATTATGTACTGAACACATGCATAGACCAATTCACCGTATTCCCAGTTTATCAGGAGTTAGTAGCACATTACTTTGGCCCTGAGACCAGTTTCAAGCACCTGCTGCAGGCCACGGACATCTGGCTCATCCGATCAGATTTCGTCTTCGAGTTCCCACGTCCGACAATGCCCAACTTCGTGCACATCGGAGGCTTCCAATGCAAACCCTCCAAGCCTTTACCTGCAGACCTTGAGGAGTTCGTGCAGGGGTCGGGAGAACACGGAGTGATCGTGATGTCGCTGGGGACGCTTGTGAAAGGTCTACCGACCGAAATCACCTCGGAGATCGCTGCTGGTTTTGCACGGCTCCCCCAGCGAGTGATTTGGAGGCACCTGGGTGAGCGTCCTCAAAATCTGGGCAACAATACACGTCTGGTTGAATGGCTGCCTCAGAACGACCTTCTTGGTCATCCTAAAACACGGGCGTTCGTCGCCCACGGCGGAGCCAACGGGGTTTATGAATCTATATATCACGGCGTTCCGGTGGTCGGGCTTCCGCTTCTATTTGACCAGTTTGAGAATTTATTGCGTCTCGAGATGCGAGGGGCTGCTAAAGCGCTTGAGGTCACTAAACTGGACAGCCAGAGTTTTTATACAGCACTGCAAGACGTGTTGCATCGTCCGTCGTACAAAGACAACATGAAGCGGCTCTCTAGGATACACCACGACAAGCCTGCGCATCCCAGAGACAGCGCCATCTATTGGATAGAGTTCGTGATGAGGCATAAAGGGGCGGCACATTTACGGACAGAGTCTTATAAGATGCCGTGGTACTCGTATCACTCGCTTGACGTATTGGCATTTTTGCTGCTGCTGCTGGTGCTGACTGTAGCGGGCGCTGTGATTTTCACAACACGCCTCCTGTGTGTCAGATTGTGCAGGACACAAAAATCTAAACTCGAGTAGTGCGTGAACAACAACAAAATACAATCAATAATATTCTAGTGCTATGATCATGAAAAAACCCGGGGTAAATAGTATGCTTGTATGCTGACCTAATTCTATTATGTTTTATGTTGTTGTGTGCGTGTAAGAGTATGTCATGTTTTGTCGAAACAGAAAACATTAAACATTGTTATCTAGTCAAATGAAAATGTTTGTGAAGTTGTTTACTTTTGTGTCACCGAATTGCTGTGCATTTTCAAATCTCGGCCAGAAGGTGGCAGCAGTGCGTTCAGTGGGTATCTTTTGGACTTCAATCATACCAAATTGCACAGAATAAAAGATTGCTATCTAAACCCCGTTGGAAACAATATGGAAGTAAAATAGTGACAAATGTGCTTGAAGCAAAAAGACGAGCTGAATAGCATTAACTGAAAAAAAATGCATTGTAAACAGTAAACAGTGCTCGCATTTTAAGGTTCTGCAGTTCAACATGGTTGCATATTTAACCTATGAATTTTTCAAATGGAAACATTTCACACACAGTTTCACCATTTACAAATTAAATAAGCAAAATTCACATTTTAAATTTCATTAAAAAAATTCAACTTGTTATAAAATACAAACTTTAATATTCGACAGACAAGTTTCAATCCATAAAATTTCGGTTTAAAAATTCGCTTCCACAAATTCAGTGGTTCAAATTCGACTTGTAATTCAAAGTTTCACATCCGGGAATCTCAGGAGAAGCAATAGAGCGCCGAATCCACCGATGCACGATCTCTACCTGCTGCCTGACCGCTTCACCAGCAGGTGGTGCAAGTCGGTTCTGACGAAGACCAAAGCAAGAAATCACCTGCTGGTGAAGCGGTCAGGCAGCAGGTAGAGATCGTGCATCGGTGGATTCGGCGCTCTATTGCTTCTCCTGGGATTCCTGGATGTGAAACTTTGAATTTCAAGCCGAATTTGAACCACTGAATTTGTGGAAGCAAATTTTAAATCGAAATAATATGGACTGAAAATTGTCTGTCGAACATTAAATGTTGTATTTTAAAACAAGTTGAATTTTTAAGTGAAATTTAAAAGGCGAATTTTGATTATAGGATTTTTTAACTGTGAAATTGTGCATGAAATGTTTCAATTTGAAATATTCACATCTTAAATATACAACCCCATTGAATTGCAGACTCTAAAAATGCAAGCACTGGTAATGCAACAGATTTATTTTTAATTAGTGGTAATTCAACATGCTTTTTTGCTTCAAAGACTAACGGCATTAAAATACTTCCATAAAACACTCCCTTCATCTGTCATTGATCAGACAGACAGCCCCGCTCAAAACTCATGTTGGGTTGCTGCTGGAACGTCTGGAAAACGAACGGAGGATTGTGCCGCAGTTTGTACACTTTTTTAGAAAAAGCTACATAGAAATGACTGTAGTTGTCTCTGCATTTTAAGGTGATAAAGAATTTCAACACAGACAAAAATATAATATTTTAATGACAAACAATGCAGCATGTTTACATAGCCAAAGCATAAACATAACACATACATTTGTGTGCTTGCATTTGTATGTGGTTTGCATGTCAAAGAAAGTGTTGAAAGCCAACAAATCTCTTTTAAAAACAATTACATAAACTACTTACAAAACCACATGTGTACAAGACCGCATCATTCAGAGCTCAAGACATTACATATCATATACTTAATAAACTACTGTACACAGAATAAAGTCTAGGATGTGTGTAAAACATATTGTAAATTATGTTAAAATTTGGTAAAGAACATGGTAAAACATAAACCAAATAATAAATTATCTCTTATTATTCTATTTCACATTCTAATCTTGTAAATGAATTCGCTGTTTCTATTTATTTTATGTTGATTAGATTTTATAATTACAAGTCACAATTGTTTGAATTCACAAATTAGTTCAATATTTTTCACTTTATTTAATTGATTCATTTATTTTTAAAAAACATACTTGCCCTTTTAAAGTAAAAAAACGAAATATTCAAGTGTCCTATAAGTAAACTGCAAATAAGAAAGTAAAGTAAACTCGTTACTCAATGTTTACTTAAAGTATACCTAAAAGTACACATTTATAAACTAAATTTTGACCTAATTAAAAATCTAAATACATGAAGTACATTTTCTAATACTAGTACTAGTACATACTACAAAAAGTATACTTGAATTTGAACTTTGCCTAAGTACACTTATTTTTTATAAGGCATATCTTCGGCTTGATCGTGAGCAACCCTTCCTGTTTTTGCCGTATCCATTCTGGCTCAGTCATTAGTGTGTGAACCATTCCAGCCCACTGAGTTTGTGTATGCTACAATACTCACATTATTGTGAAGAACATGAACTTACACCCAGTTTCACTTTGACCCTTCATCTACACACACACACTCAGAGGATGCCGAGGCATGATGCATAAACCGTTAGTCTCTTAAACTGCTCTTCCAGACCACGACGTACACTATGAAGGGAATGAGGATGATGGGCAACAGGGTTGCAGCGAGCACCACTCCGGCCGGGGCGTCGGGTAACTCCTCTTCATCACTGCACGAGTGAAAGTGTCGCTGATGTATCGCCACGAACAGCTGCTCCACCACACGATTGGGGTAATAACACCTGGCGACCCTGGACGTTCTCTCCAAACACTCGGTTAACTCGTGGTAACTGCTGGACAAGAGAAAAACAATACCTGATTGTTTCAATAAAAACAGAAGGCTCAAACTTCCATTATTTCAAAATATTATTGTGAAGCTCCTCCTCGGCCTCTTTTATTTTAGTTATTTTGTGTGTGTGTGCGTGTGTTTTCAACCTTAAAATAAGATTGTCTACGGATTTTAGTTCACGGATCGGATCATTTTTCGAATCAGCTAACGTAAATGCTAATCTTAGTTTTATTATTATAATATCAGCAATTTAGATAATTCAATAAAAAATGTGAAAACTTGTGTGACAAAGTTGTGAAGATATCAACAGATTAATTTAACAGAGAATCTTGTTTCCAAACAGTTCTTATTTATCTTCTAGGCTGTCATACAGTATGCATGCATTCTTTAAAAAGGTGTTATGAGGTGGTGATCATCTATTACGTGTCTCAACTGACTTTCTCTCGTCTTCTCAAATGCGTTACTGAATTATGAGTTGGCGTCAAAATTGCTGAAGTAATGCGTGTTCGCGCGTAGATCGCGTTGTTTGCGCGTTGACTCAACACAACATTAGGCTACTTTAACTTTACAGCTAGCCATACACAGTGGTTTAAGTTAAGATATACGCGAGAATGCGCTTTCATTTTGTAGGCTACTCGTCGAGATTACTGGAAAGAGAGAGAGAGAGAGAGAGAGAGAGAGAGAGCGTGATCTTTTACTGTATGATGAATACATTTAGCCTACACATTAATTTCACATGCATTCCGAACCGTAGAGCACGATCCGTACCGTGATCTGTTTCACCACTAGTACATATAGTATGAATTTTGTGCCCATTTCCAGTGCACAATATCAACATTACAAACACACACAAAAGACATTTGCTTAAAGTGCTTTATGCATATAACAAGTAAAGTTTTCAAATGTTCTAACTCTATGTGTACCCGACATATGACATGAAATGATCGAAATATTTTTTGCAAAATAATCACAGGTTTATATCAACCACAAATAGAGGGGAATTTTGCACAAAATAATTTGTGCCCACTGACATGATTATTTGCACGTGCTGTGTACTATTTAGCAGGTAAAGTGCAATGACTGAAGCAAATATAAATGTATTCAATGTCACATGATATGCAAAACCAAAAAAGATTCTAATGTGGTGAAAAAAGTCTTATCGGTTTAAAAGAAAATTTTGACAAACAGCATATAAAAATTAAATTCCTTCTCATTTTTTAAGTCGATCAATTCCATATTTTTAAAGCTCGCACAGGCACAAATGTACAGTACTGTAAACGGTATTGATATCTAGTAATATGACTATAGATATGAGAGAGCTGTACAATTTCTCATTTCTACTCAGCAGTTTCATATGCTCCCAGTGAAAGAGGTTTAATTCATACATTTGTCATATCACTATTTATATATTTACAAGAACGTCACAGTAGAAATGCACATTATAATAGAGGGTATGCACGTGTCGTCACTTTCCCACCGGAACGCGCTTGCTTGAGTGGTAAACACTGGGCAAAATGAATGGTTACAACATCAAGAAACGCAATTCCGAGCAACATTTCAGTGTCTAAGAACACCTGATTCCTTTGTAAGTCACAAGGTTGTCGTAAGGATCACCGTCGAGTCCAGCTGCTTGTACTTTCATCAAATAATTGCGTGTTTAGTCCCGGTTTTTGTTCCTCCTATTGAATGCAGTCATTTTGCCTTAGTTTTACCACTCAAGGGAGCGTGTCCCGGCGTGTTCACGTGGGGAAGTGACGTCAATGCATACCCTCTGTAGTACACACATTTAACCTCCTTGCAATTACCGCCACCATGACACACCACGAATTTTACACCCAGTAATCTAAAATTTGACTTCAGTTTGCAGTAACTGCATTAGGCAAATAATTCTGGTATTTTTGAATCCACTGCAATAAGTAAGACTTATAAGCACACAGCAGATGTTAAGGTAAACAGTAGGTGATATGTGAATAAAATTGTGTTTTGAACAGTTTTTTTGTGAAATCAATTCAAAGCAGCACAAAGACATGAATCACAGACACAAGGGCTCTTGTCAAAGGGAAATGTCTCTCACTCTCTCGCTACCTGAAGTAGTTAGTGGCCACCGATTATTCCTTCACATCCTTCTATTGTTTTCTGTGCCCTTTTCCTGTCTTTGTGCACCGAGTATGAAGCTAAGTAGCTTCCCATTTCTCAGCAGAAAAATGCATAGGAAACCTAGTGCACACATTGCTAAGTATAGAAATCAAACTGATGCTTTTAGAGTCTGGTGTAGGATATGTAATTCACCAAACTTTCACTTTTTTAAAGATCTATTAAAAATGCATGCTGTAGCCTATTCAAAATATGCACATTAATAATAGACACAAAAAAATCTAGCATTGAGCTTAAAGAGGAGCGGAAACCTTTGACCTGTTCTGCATGAAACATCTGATCACGGTGATCGACGGAAATGAGACTCCACCAGACGTGTCTCATTCTAAGTAAAGCCGCATGTGAAGACGCTCTGGCTTACCTCACGATCTTCTCCACATTACACCAGTTCTCCACTCCGAGTTCAGTCATGCTCGCATTGAAGTTGACGCAGCAGTTTTTCTCTCCAATCTCCATCATGACTGCATCATCACAGTGAACATAATGATGGTAAAGTTCTTGATCCTGAAAATCCTCTGAGAACCACCAGAGGACACTGATTTTATGAACCACAGAAAACACATTGCTGAAAATACACTGATGGTCACAGATGAACGGTCTCTTTACCTTGGTCCTCATATGTGCCGTTACTGTCTGAAAGAGAATTCAAAGTGATCGTAAAAAAAATTGTGCGGATGTAAATAATGCAAATACTAACGGGGTAAAGTGAGTGATCTTGAGAAAAAATACAGTATAGCAGAAGAACATTAAAATGATCAATATTAATATTATGATGCATTTCATCTGCAAAAAAAAGATTACATTTCTATTTTAAGTTCATACAATTTTTGCCATAAATTATAAAGAATACTATAAAAGCAATGTGGATAGCGAAACTGTTGGTTTTGGACAAATTGAAAAAGTTCCTTTTAAAATCTCTGACTTTAATAGTTTTGTATCTCAGCAAATCAGTCTCATGTTCTGAACACACACTGTAAAACTTTGCTGTAGTTTTTGCAGCAGGTTTGCCAGTAACCTACTGTAGATTTAATTACTACTAAATATACTTTCCAATTAGTACTGTTTTCAATTACTTTAATCAAAATTAAAACACTTTGACATTTGAGATTCAAAATGAGCAAGAAGGACTGGCATTTGCGCAGCAGCACTGCAAAAAATGACATTCTTCCTAAGCCTTTTTCTCTTGTTTTCTGTAAAAATATTTAAAACTTCTTCAATTACGATACATTTACATAACAAGAAAAGTGACCCAAGATATTAAGTCTTGTTTTATGAAAGAAAAATATACAAACTAGGTAAATTTATGCTTAAAACAAAATTTGACATTAAATCTACAGTAAGTTATTACTGTATAAGAAATTACAGCAAAGTTTTACAGTGCATACGGTAGCCTACAGTATGAGATTATAGAGTCCTCCGGAGAAAAAGATGAGCAGCAGAAACCAAAATCTCAATCTTAATTCCATTTTCCTCACCTTCAAATGCTACACTGTTCTTCTGTGTTGTTTGACCTGAGAAAGCAAAAAAAAGTGGGATACCGTAACTGTTGGTTATGGACTAAATGAAAAAAGTTGAATAAATGTCATTGCATCAAATTCTCTCCCTTACCTTCAAATGCTACGCTGTTCTTCTGTGTTGTTTGACCTGAAAGGCAAAAAAGAAAAAGAAAACAACTGCAATACAATAGTTAGTTCAGCACTAGCAAAGCTGATGACATTTAACATGCTTTCACACCCAAAGTGACTTACAAAACCCTAACCCATCAACAAGGCTCGAGGAGATTTGTTTATATAGAGATTTGCAGTAATCTCAGAACAAAGATTTCCTACCACAGATTAACGATGAATCCAGCAAAAGCAAAATTAGTCCAGAGAGTTGATAAATCATTTTGAAAGGGAAAATAAATGTAGACATGAATAATGGAGGTATGTGAAGCGTGACTTGAGTATTTGTAGGGATCGTGGACACAAGGAGAGGTCGTGGGACGTGCGTGTGCTCCTGAAGGAGTCACCCCACCCATTTCTTTCCTTTGAGAGCTCGCGGATCATTTGGGATGAGGCATTTCTCTGGAGCTTCTGTGTTTATACTGCAGACAAAAGCCGTCCCGTCCTGAGAAATCTCTGCAGAGGGACTTATATACGGCTTTATTACACAATTGTCCAGTGACGCCTTCTCACCGTAAGGACTCTTAGATGTTAGACATGTCGTATGCTTTACGTCATTAACGTTTGCAACTTTACATAATATACAGCTGGAGGAATTCTTCATGATTAACATTACACCTTACGTTATTTTATGCATTTATTGTCTGTGAAACACTTCTTAGCAATTTTGAAAGACGAATAAACATCTTTTGCAGACCACCTTTCTTATGTAGTCTCTTTGTGAGTCACGAGTCTAGTCATATATTTGGCGAGAGTTTGGTTTGGTGTGAGCTGCCTCATAACTTGTGGTTAGCAGGTGTATAAGAGTTGTGCTGTTGTATTTGGGAAGAAAAGGAAGATATTAAAAAGACGTTATTGCCCTCAGACCCGCACATATCCTGCTGTGTTTAAATGCATTTTCTTCAAGAACAAACAAAGTGGTTTTGTTAAATGTATAGTGTATACTGTAGTGGTTAAAGTAAATGATTTATAATCAGAGCATCCAGACAAAATAATTATCACACAATATGTTTTAAGGAACACTTTTCCAGCTGTTTTGGACACGCGTGTTCATGTATTCACTTTTTTTGGTCTCAATAAGAAACAAAATGCTGCAGTGTATCTGGACTGAAGATGTGTAAGAGGCTTTTTCATTTTGAAATCTGGAAAATGCATTTCGTATGTTAAATGCATTTTTTATACCTTTACAGGCTTATCCGGAGCAAGTGAACGTGTTAATCCAGTATTAAAAACATTTCATATCTTTTTTGTGAACCTGTTCTGAGGCATAAAATGAATATACATGGCCAACAAATATCCAATAATAAAATGCAAAAAATGAACAATATAAGTAAACATTCTGTTAAAAAGTAATATTCAGGTATGAATGCAAGTAAAAATATACAACACCACAAATAGAAACCATAGTCAGAGCAAACGCAGAAACACAATTAAGACAATTTGCTGACCAAAGCAACTTCAGCGTTTGGACTTGCAGCTGTTGCATAAAAACAGTTCAATTCATGTATTATTTAATTGTGAGAAACCACAACATCAAAAAGACAAATATATTTCACAGTTTATCTCACATTTTAATGTTTACTGGCAGATTGTCAGTTGATTGCTGTTGTTTTGTATGAACACACTTTTTTCTGCATCCGCTCTACTTCGTGCCATCAGGGGACTTTTAAACCAAGCGTCTTTATTTACACAACAGCATGATTTATGTGAGGTTACTCGACGTTTGCACGAAATCATGATTCTGAGCACACAGTATGTTCATGTGCTGCCGTGACACACTTTGACTTACAACAGAAATGACCAGAAGTGAAAGTTAAAACAATTAAAACAACAAGATAGTTTATTCTTATGTGAAGAATACGGTTTAATTGACTGTTTATTTTAGTAGTTTGTCCAAAAGTTTTTTTTACAATTAAACTTTGCAATAAACAGGAAGTTTTAAACATAAACAAATAAAATATTACAGCTTCAGCACTATTTCTTGTTACTTAACTAAATGTCAGCAAATGTGTGCATAAGGTATATCTATATATTTTTGTATATATACAGTAAGAGCACATCTGAAATTATAATATGTCATACAGAACATGCGCAGCATCAACACATGTTCAGTCACACTCTCAACTTAAAAAATCACTAATCGACTAGTCCAAGACCAAGGCCAATGTCTAGCTGCTGTATATTTTGACATATCATCTAGACCGGACAAACCTCAAAATGATCAAAACTAGAAGAGTGCATTCAGGACATAAAACATCGGATGACTAGTCATTTTCGTCTGCTAATTTCAGATAAGACAGAGATATTACTTATCAGATGAATACCTGTGAGCAGAATATTACAGATTACAATTTGCAAATAGAAGGCTGCACTGTTACCTCAGCAAATACAGTTAAAGAACTCGGCGTTATATTAGACAGCAACCTGTCTTTTGAAAAACACATGTCAAACGTCACAAACAGCCTTCTTCCACCTTAGAAACATTGCCAAACTGAGGAACATTCTATGTATTTCTGACACAGAAACACTAGTTCATGCATTTGTGACACAACCACTGCAGCTCAGTGGTTGTCCTGCATCATCATCATTAAACAAACTACAGTTAGTTCAGAACGCAGCTGCTGGAGTTCTGACAAGATCTAGAAAATGTGACCACATAACCCCAATGTTATCAACCCTTCACTGACTGCCCATTCAGTACAATAAAGTTCTTCTCATCACTTCTAAAGCATTAAACGGTTGAGCCCCCGCTCATCTAACAGAGCTTCTGTCACGCTATCTACCATCACAAAACTCCAGACTTCTGACAGTATAACTAAATCCACCAAAGGGGGCGGAGCTTTCTCATATGAACCTAACTCTGGAATAGCCTTCCCGATACTATCCGAGGGTCAGACACACTCTCCCAATTTAAATCTAGATTAAAGACATGTCTTTTCAGCCAAGCATACATATGATGCACACCAGTAATATCTCTTGTTTAGAAGTAAATGAACAGCAGCGACGCTAATAATACCCATCCCGAGGTAACCACAGATGATGCCGGCTCATGTAGGACCACCTGGTGTCATCCTCCTGACCATCAGGAGACCCGTCCAGACGAAACATCACACCAGCACCAGCTGATCGTCACGTGCCGTCCTCCTGCGAGATCCTGTGGACTTAACTGATCATCAGCTCAGCCCAGGCAAGCTCCGAGCAAAGAGCAAAGATGGACCCCTGTTATTTTTATTACTAACTTTAGTTTCTTTTTCTCTGTTTTCCTGTAAAGCTGCTTTGCAACAACGAAACACTGTGAACAGCGCTATATAAATAAAACTGAATTGAATATATTTTGACACATACGATCGGTCTGGTGCATACACCCATGCAATGCAACAGATGCAATGTGCAGGCGTATGCATATACGTGCATCCGGCCGTCTGTATGTGTAAAAATGTGAATTAAAAAGTACAAACAAAGTGAAACAAGAAACACGAAATGTGATTTTGCTGATCTGAAAACGCATTCTTTTTATGGCATCTGCCTGTAGCTGGTGAAGTGTGAAATCGCCCCCCACCGCCAGACAAATGTGAGTTTTTTTGCAAAGTGGTTGATTATTTTGCTTATCAGCGGGTTTTTCTTAACTGGAGATCTGTCACAATCGGACATATCTGCATTCAAATATTACAAATGAACAGTTCAGTTCACATACTGTGAGTTCTCATCCTCTATAAGACAAAACTGAAGCACTAAAAACACTGCCATGTTTTCAATGCTTGTGTACCAACACAAACCAGGCAATATGTTTTTAACTCAGCGTCTCACAATGCATTCTGGGATTGTCTTAACTGCAACTGTCTTGGATTCCAGATCCTGTGCATTGGGCTCATTAAAATGCTGCCTACAAAAGTAACTGACTGTTTTCTCAGATCGAAATGTTTGCAGTGTGTAAGAATGTTTGCAGTGTTTGCAAACTCATGTTTGCAGTGTGCAAGAATTGATGGCCAATTTCTAATTTCCTTTCACAATGAAGCACAAGAAGGTAAAGGTGAATCAGGTCAAATGTGTTGTGTGTGCGCTGAACTGTGTACGGCACGCTGCAAGTAAACATTGTACCCATCAACGTCCTGCCAACCACAAACCACTCAAAACAAAACAGAGAAAGGGTGGGAAAGAGAGAGAAAAGGTGGAGGGTGAGAGAGAGAGAGAGAGAGAGAGAGAGAGAGAGAGAGAGAGAGAGAGAGAGAGAGAGAGAGAGAGAGAGAGAGAGAGAGAGACAACACATTTGACCTGATTCACCTTTACCTTCTTGTGCTTCATTGTGAAAGGAAATTAGAAATTGGCCATCAATTCTTGCACACTGCAAACATGAGTTTGCAAACACTGCAAACATTCTTACACACTGCAAACATTTCGATCTGAGAAAACAGTCAGTTACTTTTGTAGGCAGCATTTTAATGAGCCCAATGCACAGGATCTGGAATCCAAGACAGTTGCAGTTAAGACAATCCCAGAATGCATTGTGAGACGCTGAGTTAAAAACATATTGCCTGGTTTGTGTTGGTACACAAGCATTGAAAACATGGCAGTGTTTTTAGTGCTTCAGTTTTGTCTTATAGAGGATGAGAACTCACAGTATGTGAACTGAACTGTTCATTTGTAATATTTGAATGCAGATATGTCCGATTGTGACAGATCTCCAGTTAAGAAAAACCCGCTGATAAGCAAAATAATCAACCACTTTGCAAAAAAACTCACATTTGTCTGGCGGTGGGGGGCGATTTCACACTTCACCAGCTACAGGCAGATGCCATAAAAAGAATGCGTTTTCAGATCAGCAAAATCACATTTCGTGTTTCTTGTTTCACTTTGTTTGTACTTTTTAATTCACATTTTTACACATACAGACGGCCGGATGCACGTATATGCATACGCCTGCACATTGCATCTGTTGCATTGCATGGGTGTATGCACCAGACCGATCGTATGTGTCAAAATATATTCAATTCAGTTTTATTTATATAGCGCTGTTCACAGTGTTTCGTTGTTGCAAAGCAGCTTTACAGGAAAACAGAGAAAAAGAAACTAAAGTTAGTAATAAAAATAACAGGGGTCCATCTTTGCTCTTTGCTCGGAGCTTGCCTGGGCTGAGCTGATGATCAGTTAAGTCCACAGGATCTCGCAGGAGGACGGCACGTGACGATCAGCTGGTGCTGGTGTGATGTTTCGTCTGGACGGGTCTCCTGATGGTCAGGAGGATGACACCAGGTGGTCCTACATGAGCCGGCATCATCTGTGGTTACCTCGGGATGGGTATTATTAGCGTCGCTGCTGTTCATTTACTTCTAAACAAGAGATATTACTGGTGTGCATCATATGTATGCTTGGCTGAAAAGACATGTCTTTAATCTAGATTTAAATTGGGAGAGTGTGTCTGACCCTCGGATAGTATCGGGAAGGCTATTCCAGAGTTAGGTTCATATGAGAAAGCTCCGCCCCCTTTGGTGGATTTAGTTATACTGTCAGAAGTCTGGAGTTTTGTGATGGTAGATAGCGTGACAGAAGCTCTGTTAGATGAGCGGGGGCTCAACCGTTTAATGCTTTAGAAGTGATGAGAAGAACTTTATTGTACTGAATGGGCAGTCAGTGAAGGGTTGATAACATTGGGGTTATGTGGTCACATTTTCTAGATCTTGTCAGAACTCCAGCAGCTGCGTTCTGAACTAACTGTAGTTTGTTTAATGATGATGATGCAGGACAACCACTGAGCTGCAGTGGTTGTGTCACAAATGCATGAACTAGTGTTTCTGTGTCAGAAATACATAGAATGTTCCTCAGTTTGGCAATGTTTCTAAGGTGGAAGAAGGCTGTTTGTGACGTTTGACATGTGTTTTTCAAAAGACAGGTTGCTGTCTAATATAACGCCGAGTTCTTTAACTGTATTTTTGGCTTGGAAGTGTAGACAGTGCTAGTCGTCTGTGCGAGGTTTGCGCAGAGGCGGTGTCGCCCTCCCTCTCGTCATCGTCCTATTGTCATCAAAAGACCCACCCAGAACACCCTGCACATTAAACAAGGGCACCCACCTACGTTGCCATTGTTTATGTTGATTTTCTATAGGACCTGACTCACTGACATGTATTTGACTCGAACTCTGGAGGAGTCGGGTGGTTTCTGATTGGCTAAGAGAGACAACAAGCTTCTTTGATACGGATACAAGCACACATGTGTAGTAACTTAAAGAACCCCATTGGCACATTGCCGTCTCATAAGCTTGACAGAAAAGAGAGGGTGTTTTAAAGAAGTTATTTGAATGTGAAAATTCAGTTATTTACGCACCCTCACGATGTTCGGAAACAATATGACTTTTACTCTTTTATGGAACGCAAAAGATGATTTTATTAATTGACTGTTTTTATTGATATAATGAAAGTGAATGGGGACTGAGTCTGACAAGCTGCAACATTACAAGAATGGAACCATTTCTCATTTTTGTATTCCAAATATAGTGCACTATACATTTAAAATCTTCACACAGCTATTGCATGATATCACAAGTCACGTGGACCAATTTCATGGTTTTTTTTGGTGGGGGGGAACTTGACCCCAGTCCCCATTCACCTTCATTATATAAAAAGAAAATGTTCTTTAAAAAATGTTGTTTTCTACGAGAATTAAAAAGCCATATAAGTTTGAATATTTAATTGAATGAACTAACCCTTTAAGCTTCAGTGGCTAGCTGATCAATGTGCCATGTCATTAGACAGGGCAAGTGCTTGGATTTTAATGAGCCTAGCTGGCAAACAGGTCCAATTATAGAGAACGTTCTCTCAGGCTTTTCCCATCATTCTCTCTCTCTCTCGCATTGTATGAACTCTTGAGATGTGGAAGCATATGGAGGGTCAGATAAAGACAGGAGTGGCCTTTCATTCCAGAACCTCCTCCAGGATTCCAGGGCACTTTCCGCCCCTCAGTCCCGTGACGGATCACCATCCGATCACCCTGATCCGCAGCGCGCTAGTTGCGTGTAACATTTAAATATGATCTCCACTCATCTGGCTTTCTCTCTCCTGTTAAGAGTTTGCGTCATTGCGGTTGGCATGGCAACAGCAGTTAGTCCGGTTAGAGAGGACAGTCAGGTCTCACCCCCACATCCCCGACAGACACACTTCGTGGCAAGAAGTCTAAAACACTACCGCTTTTTATTTTCCTCATACTTTGAACCTCTGTGCTTTTATAAACATTTAAATAACTCGCACACTCCCTGAGGGATGCGGTTACTCCCTCTGCCTCCTCTCTTAGACACGTCAATCAAATCCTCCGGCTCCTCCCACCTCTTTCTCAGTAAGCAGTAATCTACTGCCACCGCTGGTGATTTATGTTGATTGCAGTGCCATCATTCAAGTATTCAAGACACCTGCTGACTGCTTTCCCTGTGCACTGGAGTCTGGTTCATGTCAGTGATTAACTGATTATGTGAAACAAACCAGACCCCCTCTTTTATATGTGCGTCTGTTGTGCGTGATTCAGTGCGCGTGCGCGTCTCCGTATCTGACTCTGTCCTCAGGTCTTGTCAGGTTTCAAACATCGTTTCTTTCAGTCTCTCTACCTCCCTCATGCTAAAATATGCTACGGTCCAGCATTTTAAAGGATCACGCATACGTTTTCATTATAAATCCTGTTATCATTTGCTGAGTAAATGATGACAGGGTTTTGGGTGAACCGAACTGTTAACACTCTCTCTGTCGTCTTTTATCAATTTCTAATTCTCACTATGACTCTTAAATATTCCGGCCCCTGTGAACGGCCCGCGTTGGTTTGCTATCCTTTGAACTTATAGAGATGGTGGTCACACTCCCAATCCACTGTATCTCCGATTGCAGTCCAGGTTTTCACTCAGACCCTCAGCTTCAGCACATTCAGTCACATTCTCTCTCTCTCCCACCAACACACTCCTCTTTATTCCGCTCGAACACAAGAAGCAAGTGTTTTAAAATGCAGATTCTTGAAGGCCAACGCATTGTTTACATAATCACTATATAAAGTGCACAAACCACACTCCATTGCCACATCTGCTTCACTTACACTGTAAGTTAATGGTTTCAGAATGCACTGGGGTGGGAGTGGTGCTGCCGTACTAGCCTGAAGAATCGGACCCGAAACTGAATCCTGATCCAGTTTGAAATACTTATCCACCGGTTGACTTTCGATTTTTGGTTTTCGTTGTGCCCTGCCGGTTCTCTTCCTGTGTTATTGTGAATGGTGACCGAGAACACTAAGTGACCCTGACTAACATTTCATTGAAAAATATCCGTCCTCTTTCGTGTTTTTGTTTGTTTGTTTCAGTGGTCTGCATTTTAGTGGTTTGTGTTGAAAAGGCTTTGCTGCAGTTCCTTTACAGTGTGATGAGTCATGTTTAGTTGGTCCTGACAGAGTGTGCCAAACTTTTGTCGTGAAGGCACGACCTTCGCTATAACTGTGCTTACTGTACTGAAGAAGAAAAAAACAAAGTGAAGATGAAAGATGCAACCTTCTGTGGTTATTGTTAAAGTGATCTTGCGAGACCTATGATTCTGAATTTGCTCCTGTCGTGTGTGGTTGACTACGCCCTAAATTGTATTGGTGCTGACTGATATCTAACGTTCTTTCTGCTAACTTTCAAATTCATGCAAAACCTCTCGTTCTCACTGTGCCTCAGTCGTAGACCAACACCAGATTGCCTCCACGCATGTCTATACACAACCCCCCAGATCAGGTGTCCTGTTGTTTTCAGATACTTCCGTGTATTGTGTGTGGGTCGATAAGTGGCATATTTACCAGAGGTAAACAAAAAAAATCCATCAGCAGTCAGAATAAAAATATTCATGTCAATGTACTTTTCCAAGCAGTTACAGGTCACAAATGTTTACGCGTTGACGTTCACGCAACACTCTTATTAATCTTGTCCAGTTCAGTATTTTGTCACGTTGCTGCATAACATTCTAGATCTAGAACCCCGTGTTCTGGTTCTGGAACTCAGCAGCTTACGATTCAGTTTCACCTCTCCGTTTCTTAGTTCTGTCTGTCTGGTTAACATTAAGCACCACTGAATCCAGAGACCTTGCGTAACACGCACACACCCAACAATGACATCTGTGCTGCTTAAAGTCTCTCAAGGTTTGTGATGGAATATTCTTCCTCTTCCTTTTTTGGAGCGCGTACGACTTAGCAATGAGCTCAGCTGCAGGTGTGACTGTCTCTCGTGGATATGGAATTGTGCGACTGGGAGCCAAGCTGCTTCCTTCCTCAGACACTCAATCCAATAGCTTTCCCAGAACAGGAAACACCCCTCAGGTTCGCCAAGTCGAGAATTCCTGTTATTAACCAATGCAGCTAAACGTTATGCTTAGACATTAGTTACAATATTAGATACTAAATTAAATTGCCATTTAGTGTACCGATATTAAAATTCATGTGAACAACTAGCTATGAAAAGATTGAAGTGGAATTTTAGATCTGAATTCATATGGCTGGTGTCATCAGACACACTGAAGAAAGGCGTTTCAGGCCGTTTCCAACAAAAAATCATAAAAACTCAGAGTAACATCTGTTTTTGTCTCACAAATGCCTTGTGGGTAGTGGCACTTGGTTGTATGTTCAGATATGAATACTTGGTGTCTTTCAGTTTGCACAGTTCCGACTTTCCTGTTTGGCTTTTCAAACCAAGAACCAATCAGAGACACCATTTTGCGTTCCTGTTTACTGATTGGTTAGAAATTCAAAACCCCTATTCGTCAGCATTAAATCACCCCCCTCCACACACGTCAGAGAAGCACCGCAGGTTGTTTTTGTTGTTTGTTTGTTTTCAGAAACCCTCCATGTGAACTTTCTCCGTTTCATTTTGAGAACCTGAAGTGCTGCTGTATCTGTGCTTGACTCTGGGTTGGTTGGACTGCGTGTGGTCGTGAGGACCGTAGAGTTCATAATGCTTCTGTGTGTGATGTGACCATTTTGCCTTACATGTTTTCCAGGACTAATTAAAGAGCATAACTAAAAAAAACATACAGATGTTTCTGGAGTCATTATTTAACAACATCGATTAAAAACACACTATTAAAATGTAATGGGGATTTTGTTGCGATCTGCTTTCTTAGGTAATAATGTAGAATGAGCAACATAATCTCATTTTCAAATACTTCTAAGTCCCCACAATATTATGTTATTTGCAAAGCATTATGTTGTCACACATTAGTTGGTTATAAAATGATTGGTCGTTTTTTTATTAAATTTTTAATTCACATTAAAGGATTTTTGTAAGAAAACACAAAAACAAAATACTTGATTGTGATTACGATTAGGAAGGAAAAAACAAACTAGTGTACACTCTTAAAAAAAAGGTGCTTCAAAAGGTTCTTTGATGCCATGAAAGAACCTTTAACATTTGGAGAACCTTTCTGTTTCAAAAAAGGTTCTTCAGATTATAAAAAAGTAAGAATGAGATGGTTCTTTAAAGAGCCTTTGACGAACCTAAAATGGTTCTTCTATGGCATCGCTGCGAAGAACCTTTTAAGCACCTTTATTTTTAAGAGTGTAGTGTTCTTAAAGGGTTGGTTCACCCCAAAATAAAAATTCTTTAATTTATTCACCCTCATGTCAACCTGTATGACTTTTCTGCAGAATGCAAATTACGATATTTTGAAGAATGTTAGTAACCAAAAACTGGCCCCATTGACTTCCACTGTATACACAAAACCACTAAGACATTTGTGACCCTGGATCACAAAACCAGTCTTAAGTAGCACGGGAACATATTTAGTAAAAGACAAAAATACATTGTGTGGGTCAAAATTAATGATTTTTCTTTTATGCCAAAAATCATTAGGATATTAAGTAAAGATCATGTTCCATGAAGATATTTTGTAAATTTACTACCTTAAATGTATAAAAACTTTAGTTTTATGAGTGGATGGTCTGCCACAGTGCCCCTGATTAACAACTTCAAAGGCAATTTTCTCAATATTTTGATTTTTTTGCACTCTCAGATTCCTGAGTTTTAAATGGTTGTATCTCAGCCAGATATTGTCCTATTTTAACAACTCATACATCTATATAAATCTTATTTATTCAGATTTCAGATTATGTAAAAATCTCAATTTCGAAAAATTGACCCATAAGACTGGTTTTGTTGTCCAGGGTCACATTTGTTAAACTTACAAATCATATACAGGTTTTGAATGACATAAGTGTGAATAAATGATCTCATTTTTGCGTGAAAACGCAAACACAGAAAATGTAGTTCAGCAACTTAAGCTTCATTAAGTCAGAGAAAACTTGGAAATGACAAAAAGATTTTCAAATTGTTATTTCCATGTCTGGAAGTTTATTGTCTTGTAAAAAGTAAAATCTTAAGTTATGTACATACAATACAGCACATGTTTACATTGTATTCATTAAAAGATTCAAATCAAAATTGTTTTGACAATGACACATATTCAGAGTGTATATAAGAGATTTTGTATTTATGAGGTTATTTCATGTCCCTACTCTAAAACAAATTTGTTACATTCTTGTGAATTGTTCATTGTAAAAACAAGGGCTAATTAGTACTTTTGTTATATAAAATACACAATTATCCAAAAGAGAATATACAGTAATTCTAAAAAATGCTGCAGTGAGAACACCTGAATCTGGTAGAGGCAACATTCCAGTTTGCTGCTCTGTTAAACTGTGCTTAAGCTCATATAAAATCTCTTGACGTTCCTTCATGAATCACTGGACATTTTAGGTATCTCCTGTGGTTCTTCTAGAGCCATTTCCTGTCATGACCATGACCTGTGATTAAATCTCCATGACCCCCATCTCTACTCTTCCTGCGTCCAACACCATGACTGTGCCCATGAGAATGAACTCCACGTCCACTGCTCTTTTGTTGGACAGTTTCATGCCCACTGTTTGCATGTGAGACCCGGGTATGCCCGCCACTGTGTCTATGTCCAGTGCCATGCATGATCTTATTAGACTTTCTTTTGCCATGTCCACTTGTTTTGCTCTTGCCCCTGTGTGCTTTTTTTGCCATAGGTCTCCTGTGTTCTGGAGTTTTTCCGTTCTTCTCGGGCATCATTGAAAATGCTTCATGTCCTCTGTGGGCATCTTTAAGACACAGAGTACAGATGAACTGTTGGTCTGTACGACAGTAAACCCCCAGCAGTCTGTTGTGCCGAGAGAAGATATTGCCGTGATAGTCCGCACTAACAACAATTACTGTGTGCTTTTCTCTGGTGTGGTCATTAAAACGATGGCACGGGTGGGTCTTGCAGCGTAAATCCTCACATTCTGGACAGACCTTCAAAGTGTTTGTTTTTTGTGCGGTACAGATTTTACACTCCGTCGGGCCAGAACCATGAAAATGCGTAGGTGAAGAATCCCGAAGTCCTGTGTTTTTAAACCTCTCCACCATCTCTGCAAACATGCAGGTGTTCTTGTTGAGAACAGGTCTGGGTGTGAAGGTCTTTCGGCACTGAGGGCAACTATAACTTGTCTCTTTGCTGCCGTGTGCATCCCAGTCTTTAATGCAATCCAGGCAGTAATTGTGTCCATGGGAATTGTTATCCTGAAGTTGGTCCAAGCAGATAGAACAACAGAGAGGATTTTGATCTTCAAAACACTTCTTTGCCATTCCTCAAAATCTGTCTTCGCTCTCAACACATCAGAGGACACCATAAATCTGCATTGTTATTTTCGGCACTGAGAATGCAAGTTTGTGTTGTGTAACCTGCTTGACAGGTGCAGGTATTTCAATCGCCTGTCAAGTATTTAAATCTTGAGAAAAGGCATTACAGGAAAATATTTGTACACCTAACAATTTGTTATTTATTTTGCGTATGATAGACGTGTCAACTATGAAATGAAATATGAATATCAGGTGGCATTTTATTTTTTAGATCTTATATTTTACTTGCTCTAGGTTCAAGTATTTAGGCAGAACCGTTTAAATAGGTAAAAGCTTCCATTCGTTCTTAACCTCCATTTGTTTTTAACAATGAAGGCAACACTGTCCATTATATTACATTTATAATATGCCATTACAAGGCCTTGGGGAACAGTTGGACTCTTTATTCCCAACAGCTGCCATTGTAGTCCAAGCAGAAACAGCCTGCAGGGAATTGTGACTGGATTCAATAGATCACAGAAGTGCTGAGTTGGTCTTGGAGTAGCAGATCTCTTGGTTCACCCATATTGACAAAACACTGAGGGGCGGTTTCCTACACAGGGATTAGATATTAAAACAGGACTAGGCTTTAGCTAAATTGGGACAATAGTTTTTGCCTTACAAACATTACAATTGTGCATCTTGAGACAAAACAATGGCACTGCTGTATTTTAAGACACGTCAGTGCAAGCAGTTTTCAGTTAAGACAAATCTAACATTTTTTTAAAGTCTAGGACTAATCTTAAAACCTGTATGGGAAGCCATCCCTGAAGAGATTAAGAATGCTGCCAGGGTCAGGTGTTTTGTGTTTCAGAGCATATAACCAGAGTTTGGTTCTCTAGTTGTTGGTATAAGCGGTATAAAATGGCATAAAGATGACAAACAAACTCTTTGGAACTACTCTGTTCATTATGATGTACATGAATATTACCAGTTTGTTAATGCTGCTAAGGTTTACAGAATAGGCAAAGTTAGCAAGTGATGTGCAGTGATAGCAAGTGATATCATAGTCTGATATAGTTTCCTATTCTTTCCTTTCACTGTCCTTCTGAATCCTTGGATCGCCATATTTCGTGATTTTGCCATTTTTGCCACCATTTGTTTTTCACTGGGTTGTGCAAATATCGAACTATTAAAAAGTAGTCATAAAAAGTGTTTGTCAACTTTGACAACACAATATTAGTTTTTTCCATTACCTGAAAAACAGTGAAATTGGACATCTGAGGTTTTATAAGGAGAGCAACCTTTTATATTCTATTCCAATTTTACTCTATCAAACATATTACATTAGATTCTGATTAGCTTGAATGAAACTTCTCTTGGTCCATTTTATCCTCAGAGAATTCTCTCCACACACATGCATGAAAATGTGTCTTGTAAGGTTTGACTTGAAATACACCAAACATAATTTATTACGTTTCTCAAGCTTTACATTTGAATGCACAAAAATAAGATCAATTGCAAATGTTTGATATGAGAACATACTTCTCACCTTTTAATGTCCTGTGGCATCAATAACCCTGATAAAGTTAGGTTGACTGAGGTGAATTTTACAGTACAAACACTACTCACACTGGGCAAGTTTTCACTGTCTTAAGTTTTATTCTTTTGCAGAATAAGGTTTGCATGGGCAAGTGCCACTTACAATTTGGGTTGAAAATGTAAAAACCTACCATCTACTGCTGATAACTGACTGACAAACAAAATACGTTTTACTTTGCTGAACTGAAAGGTTGTACAACAAAATTATACACAAACTAGTTCAGCAGTAATACCACAACTAAAAGCCAGAGTAGGCAATACACATCAAAACACTATAGTTTTCTTGTACATGTATAATGAAGAAGGTTAAAAACACATTTTCAACAAATCATCTATACAATTACACAGACTAAAATACACAAACTCTAAAATAAGATTTTGTATTCAAAGAGACATTCAATCGATGCAGAATTTACAGAGGTTGAACGTTATTTATACTGTACGTATTAATAAAACTATATTTAAGAGTATCATTCCACATTCATTACAATATAAATCACAAGTAATTGATATTAAAAATACTGAATGCTAAATGATTACTAGTTGCCTTTAACAGTTCTCTAATCCAAAATGATTTTGTGTACAGACTGAAAATCATTTACTTTGTGTACAGCACTATTTACGAATTATGTGTGGTCAGGATGAAGACTTGTGGTAGTCATATCACCATTAGGATTTGACTTGATCTTGACTAATCGCAGGTACTCATTCAATCCCATGAGCCACCAGTATCTCTGTTAAGTGGTTAAGGTATGATGAGTCTGGATATCCATTCCTACACACAAACAAACTTTTATGTCTTATTTCCACTTTACGAAGACAAAAAAATAGCAAAACTATTCAGATGTATGTGTTACAAGATACACACACACGTAAGTAAAACAACATCTAGTGAAATACTGAATAAACCATGTACATGAAGAAAAAAGTACATTTCTGAGTATATGAGTAACAGTTCCAACATCTGTACTCACAGACTCTTTCCTCCGTCCATCTTTGTCTTGTGAGGAATCTTTCCCCAGGTCACTTTTCCACCTTCACCGTCAATCTTGCCTGGACTTACAGCAAAAGTTAGCCCTTGATGAAAAGCCTTTTTAAGGCAGCACAATAAAGCCCATCCTTTTGAGCTGAGTGGCAGGTAGGCCTCAAACAGACCACCCTGGAATGATGACCCGGGACATGGATCGGTATCCTAGAAGAGATGTGTAGAGCGAGGCCTGATTATTGTATACCACATGCTATGATGCTTCACTCTAAAAATTAAGTATTAGGAATAATACCCCCTGTATGCCATCAGGTATGCAATATGTGATCTTGGCTGTTGTGTATCTGTCAAAACCAGGAATGCTCAAAGATATCTCTGAAAATCTCACAGTGCCACGGATGCCATTCTGATCTTTTCTGGCCTCTTTTCCTGAATGCTGCTCTTCTTGATGCTCCTGCATCTGATTCTGTCGTACAGCCTTTGAGCCATGTACCGGATTCTCTAGAACCTTNTTTAAGTCTGAAATATTATGAGGAAAGATGTTTGTTGAACTCATCCTGATCCTCGGTTTGTTCTCGAGTTCAACCGAATGTCATACTGGTTTCCCTGGTGCTCAGACCATGCACATAATGTGGTTAAATGTAGGTTTTAATCAGTGGAATCTGAGGTCGACTCTTGTCATACATTTAAACTGTAGTGTGTAATGAAAGATTGTGTACTTTGCAGAAGGTTATTGTGCAACACCTTAAAGGATGTTAAGGAGGATGTTAAATCTCTTTTGAAACATCTGGAATACTTGATTGTGATTGGTCAGTTGTGGTATTATACTCTATTTCTGTGTTATGACCAATAAGTGCTTTCTAAGTTTCAGAAAACAAACTCCTACGCATCGAGTTCTAATGTAGTCATCATTGCACAAATCATACTGAACAAGCTTGTGTGTTCAAAAGGGTTTGAAAATGAAATGATAGCCGGCTGAATAGTTGAGAATAAAGACATGTGCAATTCAAATGATTCTCAGGGTGCACATCCTCTCTCTGTCTCTCTCTCTCTCTCTCTCTCTCTTGTGTGTGAGCGAGTGTATGTGTGCATGCGAGCGAGACAGTGTGTGTGACAAAATACATATATATTTACATATATTATATTATAAACCACTTTAAGTTGCACTACATACATAAACACTTTATTTATGTGAGAGAGAGAGAGAGAGAGAGAGAGAGAGAGAGAGAGAGAGAGAGAGAGAGAGAGAGAGAGAGAGACAGAGAGAGAGAGAGACAGAGAGAGAGAGAGAGAGAGAGAGACAGAGAGAGGATGTGCACCCTGAGAATCATTTGAATTGCACATGTCTTTATTCTCAACTATTCAGCCGGCTATCATTTCATTTTCAAACCCTTTTGAACACACAAGCTTGTTCAGTATGATTTGTGCAATGATGACTACATTAGAACTCGATGCGTAGGAGTTTGTTTTCTGAAACTTAGAAAGCACTTATTGGTCATAACACAGAAATAGAGTATAATACCACAACTGACCAATCACAATCAAGTATTCCAGATGTTTCAAAAGAGATTTAACATCCTCCTTAACATCCTTTAAGGTGTTGCACAATAACCTTCTGCAAAGTACACAATCTTTCATTACACACTACAGTTTAAATGTATGACAAGAGTCGACCTCAGATTCCACTGATTAAAACCTACATTTAACCACATTATGTGCATGGTCTGAGCACCAGGGAAACCAGTATGACATTCGGTTGAACTCGAGAACAAACCGAGGATCAGGATGAGTTCAACAAACATCTTTCCTCATAATATTTCAGACTTAAAATATCAAAAATTCACTGCTGTCAAACATACGGCAATCTGAAAAATCTGGGTTGTTTCAACTCATGATTGAGTCCAAATTACAACAGGTAACCATGAGTTGAAACAACAATGCAGTCTTCATAAATCATACTTAATGCACTGACAAATAACAAGTTTGGCTCACATTAAAATAGTTCAAATTAATTTCAACTAATTCAAATTATCATCA
Organism: Triplophysa rosa; assembly: GCF_024868665.1. NCBI lineage: Eukaryota > Metazoa > Chordata > Actinopteri > Cypriniformes > Nemacheilidae > Triplophysa > Triplophysa rosa. Next base: position 19,900,099 of record NC_079912.1, on the reverse strand, counting down.
TATAAAGTGTCCTTCTTTAAACATGAAAAAAAAGACTTCCTGAAGAGGACAAACACCAGCAGTCCATCTTCCCAACATACCTTTAAAAACACTCAGCTGCCACATGCAATGGCAAAAATAAGACTTCAATAAATGAGGATATTAGAACTGTGACACAGATGACACGCCTCCACGCATGTTTATCAAGTCTGCTCTGGTGTGAAGTGTGGGGCAATGCAAAGCCAACCAAGCGTCAACACACAAATAGGGTGACACGCCGAACACCCTTCTCTCAAAACACAACCCACTGAGGTCTGAATAGTGAAGACTCAGCACATCTGATCTTGAAGACCTGCAGTCACAGGTGAGTAAAAACAAGGTTTGCACACATACTGTATTATGTCTAAGATTACAGGTGCACGCACACATTTATGCACAAATATAGACACACTGTGTGTGATTGTGTCATGTGTCCCCTTTTGTTAAATAGATTATTTCTGTCACCACAAACCAAAATGATTTTAGCACCTGTAAGGGGTACTAGTATTCGTTTTGGTGTAATGTGTAGAGAAACTGCCATATATATATATATATATATATGTGTGTGTGACAAAATAAAACAGCATTTTACCTAAGTTACAGAATTAGAGAGTGTTGAAGTCAAACTATAAGATAACATTTATTAAGACATAAGAATGATATACAAACTCTGCGTGTGCTTTTGGATCTAATACTCGGACATGTATTAAAGAAATCGGTGATATAGCAGAGTTTTACAAGTAGGCCTAAAATGTAAAATTATAATATAAATTTAAAAGAAAAAATTAAAAGAAATAAAACGCATGCCACACTAAAAACGGCAAAAATATGCATTGAGACAATGTTTTTAAGATAAATAATAACTTTATTCTGATTGTGTGCGTTATTGTTACGCCATCCAAAACATTACATCATATATTCAATATTTTTGTCATTTTGATTATTGACGTGGCTTGTCTGTCATTATTATCACTCACTGTATTAATATCAGCTCTTGGGTACCTCACTTAAAACATTTTGAATAGTTAACTGTTTTCTTAGCACTTTTAAATTATTTTACACGTACATGCAACGTTTGTGTCCTCCTTAAAATGAATGTCAATTAGTGCAGAAACATTTCATTCTAAATCAGGAAAAAAGTTGATTATTGGCGGCATAAAATTCACGAAAAAATATTTTTAGGTCTCCTCTTACGTTAAACATTAATAATCATTTTACCCTTAGATTTGAACGGAGATTTACAATAAAGTCCATTAACACGCACGCGTAAAAGCACCTATAGGCCTACAGTATATCATTAATTTAACAACACTTATATATTGAATCACTAAAACGTATTATTACTTCATTTATCTTACACACATTTCATGTATATTTGTAAAAGCTTACGGTGAAGTTGTAGATTCGTATCTCCACTAACTCAAATGTCAGATGCGCAGGTGCTGCAGCACCATCACCGTCATTATCATCCTCGGAATCGCAAAACTGCCTATTTCTTCACATAACCATCGCAAAAAGCCACTTCTTCTCTTCCACAGAGAGCTATCATCACACTTCTGCTCGAATAAAGACACCCCGTGCCCCACGAGTGCGTTTTAAACCGCTTTGGCACGCAAGGGTGAGTGATAGCGCGAGTGGGAGTCAGACGACTGTCGGCCTGTGACACGCGATCAGTCGCGAGATGAGTCGTCTGCAATTTCATGTGACACTTTATTTAAGATATTTCGTGCTCTTATTCGCCGCAAAACGCACCTGAAACTAGATGTGACATTTTATCGTGACGCATCTGTCAACAGTGTTGTACGAGTTTCCATAGTTACGGAATTTGTTGTTGTGACTAGACTTTTTGATATTAATTTCTCGCATGTGAGAAACGCTCGTTTAACTCGTTAGCAGGGTGTTGCATTTACAATGAAAAAGTTTTTGTATTCGATTAAAGGTAGCATTTTATTTTATAATTTGTTTTCACAGCAGCATTCAATTGTCAAAATGAATCTATATTATTGCATATAAAAAGATTAAGAATTATAATTCGTCAGATAGTAGCCTGTCAGATACAAAGGTTCTACAAACCGTCGCGCAAACGACGTTCAACATTAATTTTATTCGTATAAAATGTAGGCTACACGTTTTATATTTTAGAATAGCCTATATATTTCAGTTTCACCAAATGACTTTTTATATCAGTCATTAGTTCATTCGTATGATCCAAGAAAGTCAGCTAATATTGCTCAAACAGTCCCCATTAGTCAATAATAACCAGTCACTAAAAAAACGCCTGCACTTCTAAATAAATGACAAACAATAAAATATATGGACATCTAAAACCACAAATAATTTTAAAATTAACCATTTTTTTAAAAACACAACAATATATATATATATATATATATATATATATATATATATATATGTGTGTATTATTTATTTGTCTGTCATGGCTTAGGTATCATGTTTTTAACAGTCTAACCCTTTTCTTAAAGACCTTCGGGTTGACCTGACATAGTTTCGAAACTTCACAGGTCACATGCGCGCCCCCTAGCGACGTAAATCCGCAACAACAACGGTTTTAATGTTGCAGTCATCTTGGCCCAGTTGCCAGAAAACCCTCAAGAAAAAACGTTGTAATTCTAAAGGTATAGTCCTTCTTGACCAGAACCTTTCACACAAGTAGCACATAAAAGTGATATGATGTTTCTCTGCTGTGTTTCACAGGTATGGAGGATTACGAGCTAACAACAGAAGATCCTCTGTACGATTACACCACTGACAACATCAGTGAATTTTTCGAGCTATGTGAAGCCAGCAAAGAGCAAAAGCTGATCATGACTGTGATCCTGACGACAATCTACCTCATTGTTTTCTTCTTAGGCATAGTTGGAAACGTGCTGGTCATTGCCACCTTCGCGCTGTACCGCCGTCTTCGTCTGCGCTGCATGACCGACGTTTTTCTCTTCTACCTGGCCCTGTCCGATACGCTCCTTCTGCTGACTTTGCCGTTGCAGACGGCCGAGACTCTAAACGGCATTTGGGTGTTCGGCGAGGGGCTCTGTAAGGTAAACCGCAGCATGTACGCTATCAACACCTACAGCGGCCTGCTGCTTTTGGCGTGCATTAGCGTTGATCGCTATCTGGTGGTGGTCCGCACCAGGGCCGTGCGAAAGCTGAATTCTGGGACGCTGTGCTATAGCACACTGTCTGCCACTGGGGTGGCGCTGACCTCGGTCGTTTTGAGCCTGCCAGAGCTGTGCTTCTCTTCTGAAATCACAGAGACGGGTACTAATAACTCATTATGCAGCATGGACGTGTGGGCGGACGATGTGAGTAAATGGAAGTTATGGGCCCAAATAGCAAAGATCGCAGGGTTTTGTATTCCATGCGTGGCAATGCTAGTGTGCTATAGCGCGATAGGCCGCGTGTTGCTCCGTGCCGGAGGGAAATGCTGGCGTAGACAGAGGACTCTGCGTCTCATGGCATTGCTTGTTGTCCTGTTCCTGCTGTTTCAGTTCCCTTACACTGTGGTACTTCTGATCAGAATGTCCACACCCAAACCAACATGTGACCAGTGGAACAGGGTCAACCTTGAAGAAGAGATCACGCGCGCCCTGGCGTACGTGCGGTGTTGTCTCAACCCCTTGCTCTACGCTCTGGTGGGTGTAAGGTTTAGAAATGACATCCTAAGGTTGTTGACGGACACCGGGTGCATGTGTCTGTCTCATCTGACCCCACAGCATGACAACGGAAGCTCCGTCACGCCCTCCTCCCCTGCCCCGACCCTTCTGTCGCCCCAACCATCCGCCTACATGGCCACCAAAATCACACCTGCTTCACCAACCGCAAGAGAAGAAAACACAGCCCAGACCTTCATTTTTCCAGCGCCTAGGTCTGATCAAATGGTTTGGTCAAGACTTGGTGCCATTAGTGATCATACAGCTAAACCAGCTCTGAAATAAAACATTTCTCTGTTCTCTTTTAACAAACAAAAAAATGCATGGTCTGATTTGCTTTACTGTAAATAGCTTATTATCTCTGCGTTTTTGAAATGCTTATTCTAATTTCTATTTTCAGTTTATCTTAAGTTTCATTACTAAAAAGTTGTAAATAATACCATTGAAAACATACTGTTGTTTTTTTCCCTATCTACCCCTGAACAAAGTGCTTTTACAAATTGTTATATTATTATATAATGGTGTTTTATATAAATGCAAATAAACGTCGATCTGCACTTTTGTCGTCTTGTATTTTTAAAGAGAATCTTCTTAATTGTGGAAAAACATCACAGAATGGTGAAGCTGTGCACCTTCTGAGCAAGGTTGTAGGCTATGAAGAAATGTTTAAACAACACATTCATACTGATATCACTCCAATTATAAGGGGTTTTACTATATGTTTTTTTAAAACAAACAGACAATGTAAAAATAATGGGTAGAGCACAGAAAGCACAGGCTTCTCTCTTCATTACAGGCTGATGGGTCCTCTGAAAAGAACTTTTAGGACCAATCACTGGAGGCTGGAGCACCTGCACTTCTTATTCATCGAGAGAAAATGCTTTTTTAAAAATAAATGAATAAATATTCATGTTTGTGCACAGCTCTGTCTAACAAATATATTTATTGAAAACAATTGCAGGTCAGGAGGCAGGCAGCAGCCCTTTCCAGGTTTTTTGCCTTATGTGTGAAGGTAAGTTGTGATAAAAAAAGACTTAAGCTACCAGTGCTTCCACTTTACAGCTAATAAGCTAAAAGACAAATAATTACTGTAACAGCATTTTTGTAAGTCCGCGTAATAAGCTACGTAAACTACAGCTATGGAAACGGATATAATCTAATAACATCATTGTTATGTACACCAACATAACACCATTAAGGAAAACCTCAAAAACCCAATTCAACTAGGGAAGATTTATTAAAGAAGTTAAAAGTAACAATTGTGGGGGGAAAGTCAAGGACTAAATCGGGGGAAAGCTGCTTGTTCAGCCCCACAAGCTCGCATTAGTCGCCGTCATCCCCGCGCCGTTTGGGGTGCAGCACAAACGGCCACTAGAGGGCAGCAAAATTCATAATAAACTAATACAAACGAATTAGAAGCAATATACAAACAGACATTATGCATATGTAGCAATCATATCCCTGCCACTTACGCCGCCGGCCCCGCCCCACGGCTCTCGCCCCGCCTTCCTCGCTACAATAGTATTTTGCGCTCTTTCTGAGATGCGACTCGGTTTTTAGTGATTTTTCTGCATGAAAGTTGCATTGATACATATGTTTGATTTATCCATAGCAACTCATAGATAAAAAGTATTTAACATTTTGTCTGAACACTATGGCATTAAAGTAGAGAGTTTTCTAGGCTATAAAAGATGAAAAAGCAAATAAATCGTTGTGGCAGTTGATTCAGTCAGTCGTCTACATTGTTTGGTTGCCATTAGTGTCAGGGTTGCGGACAGAGAACCCAGACAGCTAAATAACCAAAAAACTTTTATTAAACGTAAACACAAAACACACAATGGGGCAAAACAGGAATTCTTCATAATAAAACAATCAGAACACTTCCCACGAGGGGGAATAAAATCAAGGACTCAAAGAGAAACAAAAACGTATACTTCACGAAACACGACAGGATCACAGCAAGGACAAAGTTCCAGATGAGGGTAACGCAGGGCAAGACGAGGAACGGCAAATACAACAATGATCTGACACAGGACGAGGAATTCACTGGGCTTATAAAGGGGAACACTATAAGGGGATAAACACTAACGGGGAGATTAACCGGGAAACAAGGGGGGCGGGGCCAAGGCAAGAGACAGGAGGACACATGGCGCAATGTCAAAACAAACTGCCACGTACCCCCACACAAGACGTAACACACGCAAGACATGGTACTGTCACGACCCTGTCCACAAGGCTCGAAAACACCGGACAGGATCCTGACAATTAGCCTATTTAGGTTTCAAATGAATGCTGCTATTTTTTGGCTATTTCAAGCTAATTGGGCAATTTTTTTACAATAAAATAAACCAGCACAAAAAACTGTAATATAAATGTAAGTCAAACAATTGAACTATCTGCTGTTTTGGGAGAAGTTGCAAAACTGAGAAAATCTGCACGGTCCCATTTGTGAGGAAAATCAAGCTGAGAGAATCTCATAAAAAGGAGAGACTTAAACACAGTACATTTATATCTTACATTTTCTATCGAATTGCATTATGTATGTGTAAAACGCTTTCTGTTTGTTTCAGAGTTTATTTCTTTTGCCTAAAAGGTTGCGTTTGTTTGCAAAACGCTGGATTTGTTTGTTAAGTTTAGGCACAATTTTCGCTACATATTGTAGGCACACTTTTTAGACAATAAGACAATTCTAACATCTTTACCTATCCACCTTTCCACATGCGAAATTACTCATTATGCCTTGCATATCAAGACTTCCGGTTCGCCGGTTCGTTTTTTTTTTATTAAACTTCTGTTGTGGCTAGAAGGGATCCAGCTACGGCCGGAAGTGGTGCAAAATCTCGCCATATAATTACCTTAAATTACACTATCTAACGCCAATTATCAATTATCTAAATTCTTTCCAAATATACAGAAATACATATAAAGTATAAACAAAAAACCAAACAATCCTCTTTCATCAATAACAATTAACAGCAATAATAAAACAAGTGTTCAATGTCCTCAACAGATGCATTACAAAAAGTTAATTCATCACAAACTGTATGTATCTGCTAATGGTTGCACTCAGGGCCCTGCACACACATTTTTGGGGGCAGTGGCGGAAACAAACAAAAAGGGCACTAAGGTTTGGGGCAGGAGAAGACAGCACACGCTCTTAGGAATGCCTTGTCACACTGTAGCACTCAGTAAATATGTTCATCTACTGTATATGTTGTGTTGTACTATGCTAGAGTACAACTCTATGAAAAGCCAAAGCCATTATTGCATTTTAACAATAATCAACATGATTTGCGGGCCAGAAGTTAAATTGATGCATTTACATTGACAAATCAACAGGTTTAACATTGATTCAATAGGTTTCATGTACTCCCTTGATATCTGGGCTACTGTTAATATTATATTATATGTTATAGATTACTGGTTTTAACTAAGAAAATAGATTATAGTGGGAAATGTACTGTACAGGAGTTAAAGTGTGAAAAACGGTCAGCTTTGTGTAGGCATTTACTACAAAGTGTGCCAATAACAGCAAATTTGGTGTTATATCAGATCGGGTGCAACCATTTTGATTCGACAAGAATTCTAATTCTCTTTGAGAACGTGGATATTTTGTACACGTTGTTAGCAGTTGTCACCAATAAAAGACCAGGGGGGGGGGCGCGGCAAGGGAAATATTAATAATAATAATTTAAAACAATGTAAACATCTTTTAGTTGATTTATTTTGATTTTGTGAAGTAGTAGTTTATTCTAAATAATAGTTAGTCAGGTGTTTGACGGTGACGCTGCTTTGCGCAGAGTGTATACATACTGTGTGGAAAGAGTGAGTTTCAAATGTGTTCACAGAAACATCTGAATACATGCATGATCTAAAACATGTGGAAAAACAAAACGTGCATTTTGTTATTTGTATTTAGTGTTGGCAAGTGATTTGGGCGTCTTGCCGGCAGTGCTTGGAAGCGCACCTTGCGACTGAAGCTGGCATGTGTACATGACAAAACCTCTTTAAAAAGCTTATTTTATTTTCCTCACATTATATAACTTTTATTTGAGTTATGTTTCACACTTTATTTGTTGTAGGACAAATAAATTACTAGGATTATAATGTAAAACAGACGCTAGCAGCTTCGAAAAAGAAGTCAAGTCTGAGCATGGCCTTATTCTGATTTTCTCATCCTTCGACTTATACTTATCAACGCTTTTTTATTATCATTATCAGAATTATATTTTTAATATGACAAAACTATTTTTTCTACAACATCCCCAGCAGCCCCCTCAACATTAACTAAGATATTTGGAAAAGTGTCAGTAACTAGACAGATCCATCCCCCATTGACTCCCATAGTATTTATTTTCCCTATACCATGGCAGTAAATGGGGGGTGGATCTGTTTGGTTACTGACATTCTTCCAAATATCTTTTGTTGTGTTCAACAGAACAAAAACATTTACACAGGTTTGGAATAATCTGAGGTTGAGTAAATGATGAAAGAATTTTCATTTTTGGGTGAACTATACCTTTAAGGTTTTTGGACAACTTTATTCACTTAAATTTATAATCCCAGCATCATGGCATTTGCTGCTTTATCAATTACAGAAGCATCCGTATTGATATCACGTACACGGCAAGGAATGCATCGCTATATACAGTATTGCTGTATTGATGTTTTGAGCACAGCCATATTTAAAGCCTTGTTCCATGTGCCCCTTTTATACTTTGAGCACCTGCCCCTTTAAAGGTCTCTGCACGGCCCTGTCCAAAGCCATCGAGCCTCAAAGGATGGTGCAAATGTGCAGGAGAATCACTACATGGCGCCATTGCTCAGTTCTGAATTCACGTCCTTGATGAAACAACTGCAGTGACTGCAGAATATGTTTTTATGCTTGAAACCTCATTGATATTCAGTTTTAATAAAGAATAAATTATGTCTTAGTGAATTTTAAAAGTTCATAAATACCTGCTTTTCTATTTTTCATTTTCATTTTTAACTTGTGAAAAATAATAAAATGAAGTGGACAATACAATGAAGTGATACTGAAAATGGGCCTGTCAATATAGATACAGATTTGATTGTAAAATTAACTAAAAAATACTTTTTCAAACAACAATAAAATAAAAATGTTACATTTTACTCATATTTTGTGCCGTTTGTGATTTATTGCATGCTACCTTGTTTAAGTCATTTAAAAAATCTTTTTAACTCCAAACTTTAGAACAGTGGTGTATACATAAAAATCCTCAGATGCAGAGTAAAGTAACTTCATTCAGTCGATTCCTCTGATGAGGCTGTCACATTTATTCTGGTTACTATGGGTTACCATTTGTCTTGCAAAGGAGCTACAGAACACTTAGAACAAAAATAATGGGCTGTCTAGTAAGACTATTGGCATCACCGAATGCACCTGATGATCCAGTCTGACATTTATCATGCATAATCTTTTTTGCCCACACTTTGCATCGCTCCTTTGACTAAATACACTATGCACACAAAGTTGAAAAAGGTTTTTTCTGTGGCCAAGCCGAAATGAAGTATAATGCAATGTGTTCATAGCAACCAACAGGTAACATGAGAGTCTGGTTGTAGGTGGATATTTGAGTAAGGAACAAGTGTTCATATAACAGAGAGAGCGAGAGAGAAATGAGAGAATACGGATACAGCACTAGGACCCAGAAGCCTCCCTCCTCCTGTCTTTCCTCCCGTTTCGTCTCTCCTCCCAACCTGAATCACTCAGGATGAAGCACAGAGATGTCGCGTCTGGAGACCAGTGTGAGAAGGCCAGCTGCTGGACCACACGGATAAAACCAGACATACGAGAGGAAGACGTTTCTGTGTGTCTAAAATCTAGTGTGCTGTTTTTGCTGTAAACTTCTCTTTTGCTCTTTTCTGCTCTTCAGGAACTCAAACATCTGCATCCATCAGACTCATTTCATTCTTTTCTTAGCTAATCTCGAATTGATTTGCATTATCTGCATCTTTTTCATTCAATTATAAAAGACCTGTTTGTTCTTCATTTTGTCAGACTGGACAGTATCAGACGACTCTTTAGGGATTTCTGGCTTGATCTCAGAAACTTCATCATAACTACTGTATGTACGTTAAACTCATGGTGTTTTGCACGGTCACTCGGCACATTGGATATCTTCACGACCACCTCCACACAAGCAGATTTCTCAATGATTTGAGTTGGATTCTATCCCACTGTGTGCCCACACCGACCCTCCGTTGAACCGCAGACGAAACAAAAGCTCACATTGAAGTTGTCAGAGTCGGTCAGGATGTGTTGGGTCTAGTCGTAGAGGTTCACTGAACGAGATTTAGATGATCTGGACTGTATGTGTTTACCTGTGTGAGTGACTCTGGAACACGGCCATGGGGAACGCAGCGGGGAGTCTGGAGATGTCCCCGGCACGGGATGTTAAACGGCCATTCAGCGCGAAACAGGCACAGGCCCCTAAACTCCCCATCCCACCTGAGGAGGAATTAGAGGAGAGATTCAACATTGTGCTGGTAAGTGAATGACGACATCTTCTCATACACACACTTCACACTTTGGATAGTTCACCCAAAAAAGAAGATATTTTGAAGAACGTCGATAACCAAACAACACTGACATTTATTGACTTCCATTGTATGAACACAAAACCACTGAGACATTTCTCAAAATATCTTCTTTTGTGATCCACATACCACATACAGGTTTTAAACAACATGAGGTCGTTTCTTTTTCGGGTCACCTATCCCTTTAAGCATTTAATGAGTCTGTGTATTTACATTAATGGATGCTGGCTGAAATGTGTGACACTGCAGGAACACAACCACACGTTTGACCTCATGACACCGTGACTTGCATCTTTGCATGCATTACCAAAAATTATAATCACTTCAACTTTTTCAGAGGAATTAAAATGGCAACCCTCAGTTCATCCTAAACGTCCAATGGAAATGACAGACCTAACACTAAATGTGATGTTCTGCACTTGAATGGAAGGGTGTGTGTTCTGACATCTGTAAAATCTCCTCCGGTATGAGTGTGAGACACATAGCTGTCTCGCTTAGTTTTTAGCACGTCATTAGGTGCATGTTTATGTGCTCTATCTACTTTCTCCATCTAATGAATGTATGTCAGTGAGAGACTTTGTGGCTCCTGATGAAATCAGGATGACTGAACATCAAACTTTGGAGTCTGGCATTCTTACAGTACATAACACTTAATGCACACTGCAGAGCACACTGTATATAGTGCAAAGATTACAGCTATCGTTATATAACCTAAAAACACTTTATATATATTTAGGTAACATCTCACTCCTAGTCCTGCTTGACCTTAGTGCTGCGTTCCATACTGTAGCCCATAAAATACTTCTAGATTGCTTACACAATTATACCGGTATTCAGGGACAGGCACTACAATGGTTCAGATCTTACTTATCAGACAGACATCAATTTGTCCATTTAAATGGGGAATCATCAAATCTAACGCAAGTAAATGATGGATTACCTCAGGGATCGGTTTTAGGACCCTTGCTATTCTCCATATACATGCTGCCCCTTGGAAACATTATTAGAAAACATGGAATTAGCTTCCACTGTTACTCCGCTTCGCGTCGTGCCACAACGCCCTTAGCTGTTATAAAATGCACTGTAACCCACTGCTTCTTGGGGCTTATTGCTTTAATATATCTCATCAAGACCAGATGATTCCTTCCAACTATCCAAATTGGTAGAGTGCATCGACGATATAAAGCATTGGATGACTTGTAATTTCTTTCTTTTAAATTCTAATAAAACAGAAATATTACTTATCGGACCAAAGACACGTGAGCAGAATATTTCGGATTATAACCTGCAAATTGAAGGCTGCACTGTTACTCCAACAAATAGTTAAAGACCTCAGCGTTATATTAGACCTCAAGACTTGACTACTGTAATGCACTGCTTAGTGGTTGTCCTGCATCATCAATAAACAAACTACAGTTAGTTCAGAACGCAGCTGCCAGAGTTCTAACCAGGTCCAGAAAATACCATCACATAACCCCAATGTTATCAACCCTTCACTGGTTACCCATTAAGTGTCGTATTGACTTTAAAGTTCTTTTAATTACTTATAAAGCCCTAAACGCTTTAGCCCCTACCTACATAACAGAGCGTCTACCACACTACAACCCATCACGCTCTCTAAGATCTCTAAACTCTGCACTTTTGATAACACCTAGAATAACTAAATCCACCAAAGGGGGCGGAGCTTTCTCATACGTAGCACCTAAACTCTGGAATAGCCTTCCCGATACTATTCCAGGGTCAGACACACTCTCCCAATTTAAATCTAGATTAAAGACACATCTTTCAGCCAAGCATTCACTTAATGCAAAATATGCTAAATAAACCACCGGGAGACAATGCACATTGTGAAAAGTGCTATATAAATAAAATTGAATTTATTTGAATTTATTTATATTTATACATAGTCAGCATTGCACAAACTGATTCCACAATACTGTACTGTACTTTTGAACGTATTTGTTATTAGTCTGTGTCATTGGCGCACCACCGGTTCACACTTTATAATCGGGTCCGTCGGCTTTGTAAACAAACTCACGTGTATTGAGCTGCCAGCAGGAAATCTTTGGGACAGTTTTTACGTCACTGTAAACAGACAGTTCCGCTTATCAACCACGTGGGGCAACAGTGAGCAGGAGTAGCTCGTTGTCGCTTTAAAGGTCCAGTGTATGATATTTAGCGGCATCTAGCATTGAGGTTGCGAATTGCGACCAATGTCTCACTCCACACCTCTCTTTCGAAGCACTACGGTGGCTGACACAGAAGTAAGATATTGTCATGTTTTCACTTCTTTGCTGAAGGACGTAATGTATTTATGAAACGCGTTCTAGAGCAGTTTGTCCCTTTAGGGCTACTGTAGAAACAACGTTCCATGTAAGGGGACCCGTGGTGTATGTAGATAGAAATAGCTTTCTAAGATAAGAAAAACATACCGCTTCATTATGTTAAAGCAATAAGCCCCAAGAAGCAGTGGGTTACAGTGCATTTTATAACAGCTAAGGGCGTTGTGGCACGAAGCGAAGCGGAGTGCCTAAAACCCCGTAGCTGTTATAAAATGCACTGTAACCCACTGCTTCGCGGGGCTTATTGCTTTTATAAAACGGTTATTCCATATGCTTAGCAAGGTTTCATAAAATAAAGTAAATAAAGTGATATTTAGGCTATGTAAGGTGGTCAGCTGTTATATATTGAGGTATTTTATAACGGCTTAGAACTCCGCTCAGCCAATCAGAATCAAGGACCAGAACTGACCGTTTTACAAAAGGTCTTTATACACCTCTGAACACATAGTTATGTTTATTATATTGCATTTCTGTCAATAGATCCTCCGAAAAAATACACACTGGACCTTTAAAAGGGACACACGGACACTTTTCACTAAATATGCAAACATGTTTATGCAAACAGGTCTATATGGTGAACAGGTCTGGCTCAGTGTAGTCGACTGTAGTACTTTCTGTGTTCATTCATTCAGTCGATATGTTTGTAAACCAGATGAGCACTCAACACACTTCAATCATACAGGAGCCAAAGGCCACGTGAGCTGCACACAAGTATTCAAGTACATATACATATGACTATTTTATTGATCTGATTGTCAGAACATTGCACAAGGTCTGCTGTACCTAGAACAGTTCGTGACGTGTGTTGGTGCTGGTGTAATGTAAATCGAATGCAAATAATGCAAGAAGCGTTGACGGTGTATTTGGTACAATAACCCAAGAGACCAAGTGTAAATGTTACGGCACAGAGGACGAGTTCTCATTTAGTGAAACCAATAAATACTCAAAGTCATTTCATTTAGTCATTAACGGTGGGTTTAGAGACTAACCTCATGCAAATATGCTCACACACCGTTCCTCTGCGTTCTGCTTCAATTATGAGGCTTTCCATCTGTGTAAATACATGTTTTTGGCCCAAGTGTGCAGCTTTTCTACATGAAAACAATTGTGGCTTGTTGGTGGTAACAGCAGCATCCGATCTGGTGGAATGGAGAATTGGAAGCGGTCCGCAAAGCCTGCAGGTCTCTCATTATACAGATGGCTCGCTCAGTTATTGATAGTTTGCACGCGGCCGCCAGAAAGCTGCAACATCCATCTTCATCAGTAAACCACCGTACAGCTGGTCCACAAACAGTCTGGACTTAAATCCTTTAGATATGAATCAGTTGTGACTCTGTTAATACTGATATTACAGTAAAGACTAGTCTAAAAAACAGAGGTAGAGTTTTAAAACATGACAGATTTGACAAGTAACTCCGATAAGAAACTTCAGTTGTTCTGGATGGCATGAACTAGAAATGAATAATATTGTGTGTGCGCGCGTGCGTGCGTGCGTGCGTGCGTGTGTGTGCTGCAGTAAACTGGTTTGGTCTGCAGTTTTGCGCTGCATCGATCAGCCATGATTTCTCCTGAGCTGCAGACGGGACACTGAGAACTGTAAATATACACAGTTTGTGTGCGTGTACAGATTCATCAATATTTATGTAATTCAGAATCAAAAGACAGGGTGAAGCTATATGAACTCAATTCAGTGTTAGCTTGAAGCAGATTTCTGATGGTTCAGTTTAATCTGTGACACAGACAGCTGCACCAGCATTCATATTATTACTGTCAATTCCCATACTTTGGTAGATTCCGTATATATTTTGTTCACTGAAACAGCACATCAAATAAAGCAAACTCGGTCACCACCAGACTGTCTCCTTCTGTCTGTGTAGGCAGTTCTTCACCATAATAAACGCACAGAACAAACACAGAAGTCTTTGCCAACTCGTTTTTTCCAACAAGCTGTGACAATGTCACAAGTTTGAACATTTTAGCCTAACTTTGTTTGTTTTGATACAAGTAGGAAGGAAGGACAGAATATACGACAACACATAAAAATACCATGAGATAAGTTCAAATATTAAGGGAGATGTGTTTTTGTCCTTGACTTTGTCTTTCTACGGCCTCCTGCGCTCATTTCACACGACGGTGCTAAAACACAATCCAAATATGCTGAGAGAACTGTGTCTACAGTGTGGCTTATACTCAGACCATTGATGACGTGTCAGGACAGAAAATATACTGCAGAACATCAGGGATATTATATTTGAGAGCGAGAGAAAGTGTGTGTGTGTGGTGGGGGGTTATTTGCCCTCGAGCGATATTTCTGCAGATTGCTGCTTTTTCTTCCCTCGACCTGTTTTGCAAATTAGGACACAGTGCCAATGTTAATGAATAAGTGCATGAACTCAATATGCACAGAAATAGAATGATGCAGCAGTAGTGACACGTGATGTTCTGGACTGAACTTTTAGATATCACATCACTTTAAGCATCTTATGATGTGAAATTCAAGAATGCAAGTTTGCTATTTCATCCTTTCCATGTACTTCTGTAGTCTATAGTGCTAACCCATTAAACAAACATTTCTGTTTCATTTCTTTACGTTGTTATTTACTTTTATTTCAACTGAAAACTTTGAATCTGTTCTATTGTGTATCGAGCGTTTACTAACGCAGTCACCGAAGGGCGAGTAGTCAAAAGTTCAACAAGACCTATTCTACAATGTTCCCAAAATAAAAGATAACATTCCTGAGTTATCGGTTGAAAGATACAGACGAAGAACAAATAGGCTACTGAGCATTCCAAACATCTTTTGAAGCAAAATAATCTCCTGTAAACTCACAGTCGGGGATATGAAAGTTTAATCATCTTACCTGCGTAATGCAGGGAGAATTAACGGATGAAAAACTTCATAGATGTACAGAACAATGAACGGGACCTGAGGCAGAATATCACAAAGATGGAGTTGTGCTTTTTTGACTTTTGACCCCTCAGAACACCCTGGCAACTGCATGACAACAGCCTGTGTGTTTTATACTTTTTGTGAGTTATGGTCACCAGTGTCTGTGTCTGTGTGTTCTCAGTTTCAAGTTCACTTGGTAGTGTGCGCACGTGTGTGTGTGTGTGTGTGTGTGTGTGTGCGTGTGCAATGCGCGCATGTGTGTGTGTGTGCGTGTGCAATGTGCGTGTGCGTGTGTGTGTGCGTGCGCGCATGTGTGCGTGTGTGCGTGTGCAATGTGCGTGTGTGTGTGTGGGAAGGGTAAACCCTACGGTATGGGGACAAAATGTCCCATTTTTTGGTCCCCATGAGGAAACGAGCTTATAAATCATACAGAATGAACTTTTGTGAAAATGTAAAAGAGCAGACAGTTGTGTGTGATTGTTAGGGTTAGGGGGAGGGAATATGAGATACAGTTTGTACAGTATAAAAACCATTGTGTCTATGGAATGTCCCCATAAAACATGGAAACCCAACGTGTGTGTGTGTGTGTGTGTGTGTGCGTGTGTGCGTGTGCGCGCGCGTGTGTGTGTGTGTGTGTGTGTGTGTGTGTGTGTGCGTGTGTGCGTGTGTGTGCGTGCGTGTGCATTGATCCAGTCATGCTCACCGGCAACCTGAAACACAATTGACACAATATTTCAATTTACCATCACCTGCATGCACAATGTGTGTATGTGTTTAGCATCATCTGGTGGAGTCAGTGATGATGTCATTATGTCATGGCCGTAACAATAGCAATCGCTCATGCTGTTCATACATTATTAAGGGGAATGTCATGGCAACAAGAGGACACACAGCACTCATCCGCTGGTTCAAAAAGGCCATTGATAGAGTCAGCATAGTTTATTACACATGTGATATGTGCGCTGCTCACCATACGTAACCGCTGAATCATCTGTGGCCGCGTGCTAACTGTGTAACTTGTTAGTGGTAAACCAAGTAAATGTGATATCTCAATATCTTTACAAATTGTAACGAAAAAAGTGAGTTTATTTTGACACAATAAAAAAGTATGACTTGAGTACTGCATGGAATCATCAAAGAACATTTCTTATTACACGGCTCGTTGGAATGCTTGATTCTGATTGGCCAGCGCGACATTTGCAGGTTCCTTATAACAACCTCTTAAAACTAATAACACGCGGTAACCCGGATGCAGCAAATCAGTTTGACCGTTTTTTTGACAAATGAAATATAAATATGTCTTTTAATAACATACATGACATTACATGTACAAATGATTAAACCAAATTGCCTGTTTGTGATGTTTGAACGTCGTTTCTTACCTTAAAACTGAAAGGCTTCCAACGGCTTTTCCTCGCAGAAGGTCTGCATTCGGTAAAAATTAACTAATAAAATATTTCAAATTCACATTTCATGTCCAGTTTTTTTCTCATGTGGCCAGTAGCCGTGTAATAAGCGGGATAATGTACAAGTACAAGCAGTCATCTGTTATGGCAGAAATAAGCCCCTTCAGTGAGACACAAGACCCTCCGCTTCACGTCCTGATCACACTGACGGGGATTATTTCTGCCACAACAACCGGCTGCCTGGACATTATCCCTCACATAACATACAGCTAATGGTTTTGAAACATGAATGTTATTGAATGATGTCCATCTCTTTCTGTTATTGCAGAATTCTATGAATCTTCCACCTGATAAAGTCAAACTGCTCTGTCAATATGACAATGAGAAAAAATGGGAATTAGTTTGTGACCAGGTAAGATATGAGCAAAAACAAAACACCTCACACACAAACACAAATTAACATGCTTTCAAATATAGGGAACACATAAAAACAGATTTCGCTTCGCCACATTCAGTCCAATTTATTAAAAGCTCATTAAACAAACTGTGACGTTATGACATCATATCAACATTTATTATATACAGGCCTCATAAACAACACGTTAACTTTGTCATTAAGTGGATGTTAGCCAATCAGAGGTTCACATATAAAAGTCTTAAAGGTCAATCACGATCTCTCCTCAGGAACGCTTCCAGGTAAAGAATCCTCCTTCTGCTTACATCCAGAAACTCAAGGCCGTATTAGACCAGGGTGGAGGCAGAAAGGTATGAGTCCGTACGTCTGTGAGTTTGTGTTGGCATATGACGTGTGTGTTGAAACATGATCTTTGAATGGACAGTTTAAGAGGCGAGTGCAGGAGTCCACGCAGGTCCTGAGAGAGTTAGAGATCTCGCTGCGCACCAATCACATCGGGTAAGAACCATCACATGACCGCAAAACACTTGCCTGTGATAGATATACTGTAAGTGGAGATTTACAATTGTGTTCCAGTATTTTATGATCTTTCTCTTGTCTCTTTAGATGGGCTCAGGAATTTTTAAATGAAGAAAATAAGGGCTTAGACGTGCTTGTCGATTACCTCTCTTTTGCTCAACGTGCTGTCACGTATGTACACACAGAGTCCCAGACACAACAGAGGAACGTGACTTCTTAATATGACAAGGCGTCTGGGAAAGGGACGTGCTATGACTAAACAACTGCTGTGTCTGAATTCGCCCCCTGTCTCCTATGTAGTGCACTGAATCGGGGTGTCCGCCATTTTGTAGTGTTGTCCGAATTCCCTACATTCGTTCACTACTTTTTTCCCACAATGCATTCTGATTTTGAGTGTACATCTCGCTCACTCATATTTCCCATGATACAGCGCAAATCAGCCGTCTGATTAGAATCAGCTGGAGGAGATCAAGTGACCGTTAATGACACCAATGCACGTTTATACACTTGTGTGTGTTCTTGTCGACAGTTATTTTCTACTTTTTGAGAATAAACCGATTAAATGGATGTTATAGACAGCTTTATGCTTTATTTGAAATATTAAATAATTTTGTTCTCTTTATTAAAATCGTGACAAATAATGTGAAAATGAACTTTACCATTTTACAAAACAATCCATAAAGCCATAAAGTGTGATATACGTTATGATGAATGTCCGCGACAGTACTGTCAGACACAGATTAGATTTCATCAGTGTACAAAATTGTTCACTCATTTTCATTGTACGTGTGTTCACCCCTTGCTGTGCGTGTGGTCACTACTCTCTGGATGGGTTAAATGCAGAGGTCACATTTCGTTGCCTTGTACTTGTACATGTGCAATGACAATAAATTGAATCTAAATCTAAAAATCTAAATCTAAAAATTCACTTCTTCCCCATATAGTGGATTATTTAGCATTCGCTATATAGGGAATAGCGAACAAGTGAGCGACGCAGCTAATGTCTCAAACTACCCCCCTGAGATCAGTTTATAGACCCCTTTTACACCGACGTCACGCTTACGCACAGGCTCTAGCTGGAGGCAAAAAGAAGAGGAAACTGGAGGCGGCCAATACAAACCAGCACAGATTCGGCTACATAAGGAGTTTAGAATATCATCTTGTTGTGTTGTTTAGTGCCAAAGTCGACAGAATACAGTCTCCAGTTTGATGTTTTAACACATACCGCTGCCTTTGCCAAACAAAAACACTGACAACAGCTGTAGTTAAACACAACCAAACGAGCCGACTGAACAGAAACCGTCATCAAAAATGCTGGCGTTTCACTTCATAACACTTCAGATGAAATAACTAACGTTACTGTCTTTTGTTGGTGTGGATTATGATTTGGGTCTAAAAATATCTCACGAATGCCCAAATCAGAAACTGGGGAACAAGGTTATTTTTCACGTAGCGTTAACGTTTGAACACATATATATGGTATGCTAGCTAATGTTGTTAGTTATACAACTAGCAGTTAACTATCGGCCAAAAACTAAACATAAAGGAAAGTGTTTGTCCTCTCTTCTTCTTTAGTCGTCACAAGCGCATCAGTATAAAGGTAAAGGGGAACAGTGAGAGGCTCATGTTATGTGTCAGGTTTGTGTTCAAGTTAATGCATTCTTTCTGGATCTTTCTGCCTCCACTTAAGCTCCGCCCACAAAAATGTGTCTGAATGTTTACTAACAGTAAGGGCGTCTATAAAGCTGATACATATTGAACTGTTATCTGTATCCAAAAAACAATAACACGCAAATCACACTGCTAGTTGCTAAAAAGTACAAATTCGGGTACAATTTTGTCAACCACAACAAAAAAAATACAATTCAAATCTCTTTGAGATAGTAAAGTATGTTAAAGTATTATATTATCCAATGGAATTAAATGGCAAATAATGTTTCCCCAGCTTCTCAAGTGTTTCTACATTTGTGAAAAGTTCTCAACATTGTCTCAAACATGCTCATGCAAAATCTGCAATCAAAAGATCCTCAGACATTTCCCATTCAGTTTCTTCAAGGCCAAATTATATACAAATTATATTTGTAATAGAATCAACATTTAACATGAATTAATTCACATTGTGACTTTGCTGCACTCTTAAAGAAAAAGCTAATTGTTTATCCAATGGCTACCACATCAAATATCTCAAACTCCATTTTCTCAGATATGACATGGACGGCTCTGATAATGGAAGTTTTGATGAGAAATCTGTGGAAGATCTGACCGTGAGTGCAACAAACTCCCCTACCCACAATTCCCCGCGCTCAGGACGGCCCTTCGCCACAAGGTCAGTCATTCATCTCATGCCAAAAGCCAAACAAACACACCCACCCATGCCATCATTTTCATCATCAGGATCAACTGCATTCCTGTTACACAGGAAGTGGAAGTGTGTGGAAAACTTCTAAAGACGCCACATGCTACTGCACATAACAATGTTCATATTTAATATGAAATTGTGCATTAGTGGTATAAAGTAGTGGCACAATTCACCGATGAAGGCACAGGTTTCCTTGAATAAAGACTGAACCAACATGCGAATGCAAGTGATGTTTGCCACATGAATGATTGATTTGTGTTGTGTAGAAAAGCTCTGCGTTACTCTCGACTGCTCAGCCAGAAGAATCACCTTCACCTGTGTATCCTGTGCCTGCGTGCCATCATGAATTACCAGGTACTCCACACTCGCTTGGTCTCATCTGGTCTGGTCTCTCGTCTAATCAACCTCTCCCTGTGTGTGTATTAGTTGGGCTTTAATGAGGTGATGGCTCATCCCAGCTGTGTCAATGAACTCGCCCTCAGTCTCAACAACAAGAGTGTCAGGTGTGTTCATGTGCTTCCAGTCCACTGCATTGCCGTCACTACATACTGTACCAGTGTGATTGTGTGTGTTAGGACCAAAGCTTTGGTTCTGGAGCTCCTGGCGGCGCTGTGTCTGGTCAGAGGAGGACACCAAATGATTATTGCTGCCTTTAGTCATTTCAAAGTGGTAAGAACAATTATAATAACTATCCTTCTCTTGATATCTCTTCTGCCCGACCGTCTGGCTTTACAGTGATCGTGATGACCATCAGACATCAATGAACTTCTGTCCAACCCGTCACCATCTCTCTCTGTGACGGTTCGTCACATCCTCTTCATTTCAAAAGGTCCAGATTAAGATAGATGTCTCTGACACCAGACATTCTTGTGTTGCACAGATTTGATCTTCTCAGGGGTTCCCAGCGTGCTTTCCTGTAGACTTACCACATCATAAAAATGATTCAAATGAAAACGTTTGTCTATATCTTCAGGTGTGTGGAGAGAAGAACCGGTTTGAAAAACTAATGGAATATTTTAGAAACGAAGAGAGCAACATTGATTTCATGGTGAGAACTTATAAACCTCTCACATATTTTACTATCTTTTGGATTAAGATGCACATTCGTTCAGATTAAGTTTGACCTGCACTAAACTGCCCAAAAACCTTTTTCAATCTATTCATCTTAAATCAAGCAAAATGTGGTTGAATTAAAGGGATAGTTCACTCAGAAAAGATTGAAAGAAAATTCTGTCATCATTTACTCATCCTCTTTTTTCTTCCCCAGAACACAAAAGAAGATATTTTGAAAAATGTTGTTTACTGGCACCCATTGACCCATGGGGGCCGGTGCTGTTCGGTTACCAACGTTCTTCAAAATATCTTCTTTAGTGTTCTGGGGAAGAAAGAAAGTCATACGGGTTTGAAATGACAAGAGGGTGAGTAAATGATGACAGAATTTTCCTTGTTGGGTGAACTATGTGAGCAATGATCGTTTTTCTCTGTTTCTCCACTAGGTGGCGTGTATGCAGTTTATCAACATTATAGTGCACTCTGTAGACAACATGAACTTTAGGGTGTATTTACAGCATGAGTTTACACAACTGGGACTAGACAGTTATCTGGAGGTGAGCAATAAATGAATGTAAAGAACGAAGTGAACATAGTTAACCCCAGAAAAGCATTTCTGCAGAGCAGTGGTTCCCCCCAAGAGGGATTTTGAGGCACTTTATTAAATATATCAATTTATAATAGATTTTATGCAACCAAAGATCAGAAAGATAAGACCACCAACCCAAAGAATTGATGTTCCAGCATTGTGTAACTGATGTTTTTGGTTAAGATTGTAAGTCTTTATATGGGGGGCCGCGGTGCCATAATTCATCTCTTAAATCAGAGGGCTAAAACAGGTGAATAACAACGATGCACATTTATACATGACATTTCTGTTTGTGTGTGCATGTGTGTGCGTGTAGAGGTTAAATGCAACTGAAAGCGAGAGACTGCAGGTACAGATTCAGGCGTATCTTGATAACATGTTTGATATCGGAGCAATGTTAGAGGACACAGAGGCCAAAAACACACTAATGGAACATCTGGAAGAGCTACAGGAAGAAAACACACAGGTAAACATACACTATTATGTTCATCTACAAGTGTATATCTCTTCAAACAAACACCACCGATCTACGATGTGTATAGCTTTTTGTCATTGGCTACATAATCGATCAAACCTTCCTAAAGCAGAAGATGTAGAAACTTTGCTATGTTGAGAATAAAGTCCAAACTGAAAACTTGGCCCCTGGTTTGGACACGGTGAACGAGTAAATGCAGACTACTGACCGAGCAGAACGTGTGTGTTCATGACAGCTCATCTTCAGAATGCAGCAGTGTGAGAATGAGGCCGAGAAGACGACGTCTGAACACCAGAAAGAGGCGGAACTTCTGAAGGTACCGCTGCTTTTGAATTCACATATTGTATATGCTTGCTTATATACTGCGTGTGCGTTTTCAACCTGTGTGTGTGTGCGTGTGTGTGTGTGTGCGTGCGTGGGTGGGAAGGGTAAACCCTACGGTATGGGGACAAAATGTCCCCACAAAGATGGCAATATCCAAAACCCTTGTCCTTGTGGGGACATTTTTTGGTCCCCATGAGGAAACAAGCTTATAAATCATACAGAATGAACTTTTGTGAAAATGTAAAAGAGCAGACAGGTGTGTCTGATTGTTAGGGGTAGGGGGAGGGAATATGAGATACAGTTTGTACAGTATAAACACCACTGTGTCTATGGAATGTCCCCATAAAACATGGAAACCCAACATGCGTGCGTGTGTGTGTGTTCATGTTTGTATATCCCGGTGGGGACCTAAACCTGAATACACACCAACACATGGGGACTCGTGTCACCGTGGGGACCAAAATTGAGGTCCTCATGGGCAAAAAAGCTTATAAATTGTACAGAACAATATTTTTTAAAAATCTAAAAATGCAAAAAGTGTTCTATGATCTTTAGGGATAGGGGATAGAATATACAGTTTGTACAGTATAAAAAACATCACGCCTATGGACTGTCCCCACGGGGATAGTAAACCAGACATGTGTGTGTGTGCGTGTGCGTGTGCGTGTGTGTGTGTGTGTGTGTGTGCGTGTTTAGGAAAGTCTGAAGGGGGCGTGTGCTCAGGTCTCCCAGCTGCAGCAGAGAGAGAAAGAAAGAGCGAGAGACATTGAGAAAGACAGACAGAGCTCTGCCAAAGCTTTGAGCGAGCTGGAGAGGATCGCTCAGGTTCTGGAGGACAGAGGTCTGATTCGCATGGAAAGATCAGACTCCGGCTCTCTAGATGTACACGTCATAGCTGCCACTAACACTGATGGTAAGTCCCTAAATGTTGATAAATTGTCACATAGACTCATTAGAAAAAGAAAAGAGTCGTATTTTTCCTTCCTTGAACAATATGAAGCACAGTAGTCTGCTCTCTTTTCATTTGTAGATAAGACTACTTCAGAAAATTCTAAGACCTCACCTCTGAAAGAATCACAGCCTCAGGTTCAAGCTCCGCCCCCAGCCCCTCCACCACCAGTCTTCAATGCCCCTCCTCCTCCTCCACCCCCTATGAGTTTAGCTCCGCCCCCTTCACCTTTACCTGTGAGGGCAGGTTCAATAGTGACAGGTGAGAGCAATTATGTACAGTAAATGATGCTCAAATAAAAAGCTACTAACCGCAGTACATTTATTGGCTGCACATTTTTTCCCGTGTGTGTGTGTTTAGGTGTTAAAGGCAAGAAGCCGATCCACACTAAATATCGTTTGCCTCTGCTAAACTGGCAGGCTTTAATGGCAGAACAGGTGGCTGGGACCATCTTCACTGAACTGGATGATGAAAGTGTTCTTGGGGTGAGATCTGTGCGTGTGTGTGTGTGTGCGTGCGTGTTGATGGTTAGAAACATGAAACTGGGGTACCTGAAAGTGGGCGGGGCATAGTCACCTGGATCTTGTCTTTATTATTGGTCAGGTAGCATAACCTAAATAAGCAACCTAAAGTAGCAACCAACATATTTTATATTAATATAATCTCATATTATATAACGATAATTAGAAATGAAACCCCTAACCCTAAAACTGAAATAAAAATAAATGTATTATTTTTTCACAGTTTCAGAGGCAACAAACATTTTGTGACCCAAACTTAACTTCCGGTTTGACCTCCACATAGAATCAATACCCGTTGAGTAGTTTTCACCTAATTTAATACAATTAATATACAATAAAATATTAAACTAAATGAATATAAATATAAATGAAATATAAAATAAATTGTTATATTATAATAACACAGACCAGGTGCATGCATCCCATGAAACCATCTAGCCTATAGCAATACATAAAATAAACAATAAAATAACAAAAGCACAAAATTGTTCCACATATTAAACTAAAAAGAAAACTAAAAGAAAAGAAATAAAAAACTAATTAAAAATATGAATAAAACAACAATCAAACTAAAGTCAACAATACCTGACTATAGTGTCAGTCCTATGAATTATTAGTTTTAAATGATTACAGTTTTTAATAGGCGGTAAAACAAAAAATATACTGGGATTTAAATAGTTTGGGGTTTCTGAGTCTCAGTGCGCCCTCTAGTGGACAACACGTTTAGCAAACAAAATTGATCTACTGCAGTGATATTTTGGTAATAAAGGTGTGCGGGTCTTTAGCTCTGTGTGTGTCACTGCCATTCATGTGTTTGACATCTGCTGTCTCTGCAGGAGCTCAACATGGATGTCTTTGAGGAGATGTTTAAGACCAAAGCTCAATCTGCTCCTGTTGATGTCGGGACTCTGAAGATAAAAGTGACTCACAAAGCATCAAGTAAAATCTCCCTACTGGAGCCCAACAGGGCCAAAAATCTGGCCATCACGCTGCGCAGAGGAGGCATGAGCGGAGCACAGATCTGTGATGCCATAGAAACGTGCGTCAAAAATCACCTAATTCTCTTCTCCTTCCAAAACATGCTTATATAAACCTGATCCTCTCTCTCCTCTCTCCAATTTTCCAATTTTCAAAGTACTTTATTGGCATGATTGTGTGTTCTTACAATATTGCCAAAGCATTGAACATATAACAAAAGACATACATTAAGTACAAACATGAGATTAAAATTAAACTAAGGTGCTGAGTAAGGCATAAATATAGAATGAAATATAAAATAGAGTATATGTAAGTAAACCAATGAAATATGGAAATAAAATCTCAATATCAAAGTATATTTCAGGCAGAAACATGAGAATGTAATGAGATGTGCAGTGATTGTAGCAGATGAAGGCAGTAGTTTGTGCAGCTGATAGATGAATGAAGCAGCAGCTGATGTGTGTCTCTTCTCCCCACTAACATCTGCATTCGCTCGGTTTCTCAACACCTATCAAACTCTGGCATGACCTTTGACATTGTGTGAAAGTGTGTCTCTCTCACATCTTTAAATGGATCACAATGAAGGAGAAAGTGTGTCTCAGTCTCCACCTCAGCAGTGTCACAGTGGGCACAGACTCCATGTTTGTGTGTGTCTGCCTCTCTCTACGGCCAGACTGTGATCACTGAGTCTGTTTTTGCTCAGGATCCGTCTCTGTTTCACATCTCCAACAGTGTAGACATCATCTGACAGATTGTATTTTCTGTTTAGGGTCCGATAGCATTCTAGTTTACTTTGGTTTTTACTTTCCGTTTCCCAGTGATCTAAATATGACTTTTGACTTTCTCTGATCATTTGGTTTATTCTGATTTGGTTCTGTTCGGTTGTGCCGGTGTGAAGGTTCAGAGGCAGCTGGCAGAAGGGACTGGCTTTAGGTCTCAGCTCTTGGGTTTTAAGTGCTTCATATTGAAGTGTGTTAGGAGGACTTGAGTTAAGGTGTGTCCAGAATTTGAGAGAATGTTTTTGGATGTGTATTATCAGGGGGTATCTGCCTAATTCAGGCCTGCATGCATTATTTGGTGTTCTTCTCTGAACTCTTAAAATGTTTTTACAGAATTCAGCATGCAGGGATTCTATGGGGTGTTTATCCCATTTGGAGTAATCTGTCAGACACTGTGGAGCCCAAACCTCGCAGCCATATAGAGCTATAGGCATAATCACACTATCAAAGATTTGACACCAGACTGGAACTGAATATCTGTTTGGGTGAATCTGCCTTTGATGGGGTAAAGCGCACGTCTAGCTTTCTCTTTCAGTGCATTCACTGCCAGACCAAAACCACCCGACGCGCTGATGTTTAGGCCGAGATAATGGTAGTGTAAAGTGTGTTCTATTGTAGTGTTTCCCAGAGTGAATGTGTATCTGTATCCTGTCATCTGGCTTTTTTCTGTAAAATCATCATTGTAGTTTAGTTCAGATTGACTGTCAGGGCCCAGTTTTGACAGTATTTCTCCAGCAGGTGTAGGTGTTGCTGTAGACCTTCGGCGGTGTCTGACAGCAGCACCAGATCATCAGCATACAGAAGACATTTCACCTCGGAGTTGTTTAGCGTGAGACCGGCTGTTGCAGATTGTTCCAGTAACACGGCTAACAATTTTAACTCCGCATTTGTTTTCTGTGTACATAGATTTAATGATGTCATAAGCTTTTCCTCCTATGCCTGATTGTAGAATTTTATAATATAGGCCGTCATGCCATATTGAATCAAATGCTTTTTTTAAATCAACAAAACATGCATATATTTTTCCTTTGTTTTTATGATGGACGTGCTCATTGACTAATGCCTGTAGTGTGTAGATGTGGTCGGTGGTGCGGTGGTTTGGTAGAAATCCGATCAGACTTTTACTGAAGACATTGTGTTTGGTAAGGAAAGCTTGAATTGGAGTATTCATGATACTACAGAAAGTCTTCCCCAGGTTACTGTTCACACAAATGCCTCGGTAGTTATTGGGGTCACATTGATCTCCGCTCTTGTACAGTGGCTGTATTAAGCCTGTATTCCAGGATTCAGGAAAGTGTCCAGATTGTAATATCAGATGAAATAGTTTTAGGAGAGCCTCCTGCATCACTGTAGGACTGTGCTTTAACATCTCTGTTCTGATGTTGTCTAAACCTCATGCCTTCCTGGGTTTGAGTTTGGTTAGTGCTTCATTTAATTCTTTCAGACTAATGGGATAGTCGAGAGGATTTTGGTTGTTTTTGATTGTCGATTCTAACCGGTTTAGTTTGTTTTGTAGGGTTTTCTGATCAGGTGTAAGACTATCTGAGGAGATTTCTCTGAACAGGTTTTTAAAGTAGTCTTTCCATAGTTCTCCATTTTATACGGCTATATCCTGGTGGTGTTGTTTATTTAGACTATTCCATTTTTCCCAGAATCGATTATTATTAATAGAGTCTTGGATTTCATTGAGAGTATGGTTAAGGTAATGTTGTTTTTTATAATGGATTGTATTTTTGTAGTCCCTAAGTGCTTCACAATAGTTTTGTCTGATTTCTGGTTTGTGTGGCTCTCTGTGTTTTAGGTTGGAGAGCTGTCGGAGTTCTTTTCTTTTCATTTTACATTCTTTGTCAAACCAGATTTCATCACCAGATTTTAGTTTAGTTTTCTTGTTTTTATATAGTAGGTTATCTTTAATTATACACCTATCATAAATAAGATGTATTTGATGTACAGCAGTATTTATGTCGGTTTTGCTCGTCGTAAACGGTGTTATTTGAAATCTATTAATTTGGTTGGAGATCTCTATTGAGCTAATGGCACTAATATATTCAGATTCACATTTTGGTGACCATTTAAGTTTTGGGTTCAGTTTGATCAGATTGCTGGGCTCCATGAGGTTGTTGAATTTTCTTTAGGACCAGGTTTATTTGACAGTGATCTGATAAGGTGGACTGTGGTCTCACTGTGAATGCACGTAAAGAGGAGGGATTTAGATCTGTGATGGCGTAATCAACAACACTAGCACCAAGAGCCGAGCAGTATGTGTATCGACCTAAAGAGTCCCCTCGGATCCTACCATGAAGCACATACAGACCCAGACCTCGACAGAGACACACTAACTCCTTACCGCTTTTGTTGACAGTCCTGTCAGGGTTGTTCCGTGATGTGGTGGTGGGGGTGAGATTTGTGTTGGCTTTCAGGATATGATTATTTCCATGAGTGTCTATAACGTCCGATTCTGAGCCTGTCCTGGCATTAAAGTCTCCGCACAGCAGTACATTCCCTTCAGCCTGAAAATGGCTGGTTTCTGTCTGAAGTTGATGAAAATGATTGTCTTTGTAATAGTTCTGATGGGGGAATGTAAGCTGCACAGATGTAGAGGTCTTTATCACAGTCTATGGTGCCTCTTTTGAGCTTGAGCCAGATATGTGTCGAGTCCTTCTTCTGTATGGATAGGTTGGTTTTTAAAGTCTCTTTATACCAAATGATAACCCCTCCGGAGTCTCTTCCATGTTTCATGTTGTAGTTCTTGAGGGATGGCAGTATCATTTCCATGTGTCCTGTAGGGCAGTAAGTGTCGACGTCTGATCTGCACTATGTTTCTTGCAGGATAATGATGTCTTGATTATTAATGTTTTTTAGAAACTCTGTTTTTAGAGTCTTGGCCCCTGAGGTTGTAGCGTAGAGGCCTTGTATATTCCAAGAGCTTATAGTAAATGATGCCATAGTAAGTGGAATGAAGTGTTTTTGGTAGTCCAGATGGCTTAACCTAGTATTTTGCAGATAAGATGTAAGAGATGCTTCACCTCTGTAATGTCTGTGGAGTCAGTGTGTTGTTTGCCTTTCACCATCTCAGCATAGGTGGACTGTTGTGATGGTGTGAGGGGCTGTGATGTTCTGTCAGGAACCTTTGGTTGGTGGGTGGAAGAGCCCATGTTTGTAGGTTGGCTGATGTAGAGTTGAGAGCTACTTGGTTGAGTTTCAGTTTGTTGTGGTGTGGTTGTTTGCTCTGTTATTGGACGACTTTTTGCAGTTGTAAGATTGTGACTGCGATGGCTACTGTGTCTTGTGTTCTGTTGCTGTGGGAGAGATGATGGTGTGTTTCTTCCAAGAGCTGAATCTCTCAGGTTTTTAGCAAAGGTTCTTACACTCTCTTGGCTCAGATGCACATGATCATATAAGTCTTCTGTTGTTAGGCTTGGATGATGTGCAACATTGACTGCTGTGAGGCTGGAGCATGCAGAAGTAATCTTCTGGTTAATGTTGCTAATCAGGCCAG
>NC_079912.1:19845948-19868992 GCF_024868665.1 Triplophysa rosa | reverse complement strand
GCCGTGTGACTGGCAGTGCTGCAGTGAATAAATTTCCTGTTTGAAATTAAACAAAGAGAGACACAGTTGTGCTGCTTCATATCGTGGCGTCGCTCTTGTAATTTATTACAATAATATTCAACAATTGCATAACACAATTACACATCTCATGTCACCTTACACGTGACTCACATAACCCAACACACATAACGTGTTGCTTCACTCTTATAAGAGTCTTCCATTTTCTTATACTCCATTATATTTCTTTTACATCACTCAACATCTTTACTCTGACATCACCACATTTTCCAGTCTCTCCGGTATGTAAAGATAACTGTAACGTTGAGCAAACCACTGTATATAAATCTATATAAACATTTAAACCGTAGTCATAAAACACACAATAATATCTAAACACCAACAAAGTATACTATAACATATATAAACCCAATTAACACACTAAACATTACACTGGTCTGGGTCTTCAGTGTTTAAAAGGCTTCCCCCTTGGATATTTTATCACATCAGTAGCAGGCCTGACGCACACATGTGCGAGTAAAACGCCATTTTCATAAACTTACAACCGATCTCTTTTAAACCGTTTAACTCGACTCAAAACATGTACATCGCCCTCATGCCTCAACATACACATGAAATCAACATATTTGCTAACGTTTGATGTCCTTGGTGATAAATTTCCACCCACCTGTTTCAAATTAAACAAAGAGAGACACAGTTGTGCTGCTTCTTATCGTGGCGTCGCTCTTGTAATCCTCTCTTCTTCGCGACTCACCCTAAAACCCACAGTCAATGCAGCATCTCCCCTTACTGTCCCCGGACAGTACTACACATCACCATTAGACATAATAACACTCATTTAAACAATATTACAAATACTCAGATAATCGAGTCCATGGCATAAAAAACAAATAATTACTACCATTTCTGTGACTACACAAACAGGGTGTCACACTTACAATATACCTTAAAGTAATTGTGCTAATCCGTGTTGTATATTTAGTACAGCTGTAGGTTTCCAGGTAAACAACGTATACGTTAACAGTGTTACAGTTTTAATAATCCAACTCTTATCTAATAATGTGGCGGTTATTGTAGACTGTTGTCGTTCTACATGTCGTAGTATTGTACAAACTGTATCCCTTTATCGTTTAGTCACGGTAGCACTTTGCTAACGTGTCTCACATTATGGTTTTGTCAATTGTGCAAAGTTTAGCTATGGTCACGATCCCCTTTAAACAAAACGTTTTGCTTGTCATTATTTTAAAAACGGACTACAGCACTATATCATTTTATTATGTAAAGGTGTGTGCTTTATCTTTGGAATCTCTGGCTAACTTACTCAGTTACTCCTCTCTGTATAATCAAAGTAATGATCAAATTTTGGATAGAGCCGTTGTTGTTCTCCCACAGCTATGACGAAAAAATTTCAACAGAAAACAATAGTCTGAATGGTTTATGAAGATAAGTTTATGAAGATAAAAACTTGTGATATGGTAATACTGATGCCATTTTTACACACAGCGTCTTTATTTACAAAAAACTTCCTGAGATAAGAACTGTGGTAATGGGCATTTCGTTTCTGACACCCAGTGCATGAAGAAAGACCAATCACAACTGATTGGGCCAGTTGGCCAATCGGAGCACACTGGACTCGCGGTAGGGAGGAGCTTAGAGAAGCGGAAAATTTGAACAGCTTCGGAGGAATCGTTTAGGGATCTTTGAGAAATGGATAGATACTAAATGCTTATTTCAAGAAAATAGCACCGTTTTTTACCTTGATGCATTTGAACATGTTGTTGGGGACTCTAATACAACATTAGGACACTTACAAAAACCTTTAAACCTGCTCTTTAATATTGAGTAAGGTCATTTCAAAAATTTAAATCTGTGAAATTAATGCTTGATATAAAGCATTTAATTTAATTCAATTCAATTTTATTTATATAGCACTTTTCACAATGTGCATTGTTCCAAAGCAGCTTTACAGGTCAAATAAGAAAAACACAGAAAGGTAAAACACAGCACAGTGCATGGTGTTTATAGACCAAGCAAGATCATTATAATAAATGATATCTAATAAATAAATGAATGAATAAATAAATAAATGCAGTCTCCCGGTGAGCAAGCCAACACTGCACTGCTCTGGCGAGGAACCCAAACTCCAATCATGAATAATGGAGAAAAAAAAACCTCGGGAGAAACCAGGCTCAGCCGGGAGGGCCAGATCTCCTCTGACGTGTCATAGCTGCACTCAGTGACCCCGACCAAAGCCACCGAGCAACGTCCACGAAGAACAGGGAGAGCCCACGACCCAGGAAGCCCCACCCACCGAAACCGTGCAGGTCCAACCCGGTCCCATTCCGCGATCAACAACAGACAACAGAGGAACAACCAGGGAAAAGTAGTAATAGCATAATTAACTTTATTCCTCTCTTGTCTGACATCGACCACAAAACAAGACCAACCAGACCAGATCCACACAGTCCCAACAAATGAAACGCCCCGACCACAACCAACAAGCCCTCCCACTCCCTACAAACACCCACCCAGCAACCTCCAATCAAAGTCACTGAGTGCAGCTATAACTTCAAACTGCTGTCATGTGATGTAAGTTTAGCATTAAATACCAAGTATTGTAAATTTAGCATTAATGTGACAGGTAGTCCGTCTTTGCTCTCGGTTGGGGATGGAATTGTCTGAGCTGGGCCGGCCAGATGGTCGCCTTTTTCTTGGGTGGTGATGGAATTGCCTTGGATGGAGCTGGATGGTCAGTCAGTCCGCAGGCTCTCGCAGGAGGATGGCACGGGATTTTCCGATGTAGCTGGCGTAATCTCTAGTTGTGGATGGGCATATGACGTTCATCTGGGCCTGGCGGAATCTCTCCCTACCTCGGGATGGGCATCCCGAGGCGAGGGCAGAAACAGAAAGAGAATAATTAGCGTAGCTGCTGTTCATTAGCTATGTATTAGTGAATGCTTGGCTGAAAAGATGTGTCTTTAATCTAGATTTAAATTGGGAGAGTGTGTCTGACCCTCGAATAGTATCGGGGAGGCTATTCCAGAGTTTAGGTGCTACGTATGAGAAAGCTCTACCCCCTTTGGTGGATTTAGTTATTCTAGGTGTTATCAAAAGTCTGGAGTTTTGAGATCTTAGAGAGCGTGATGGGTTGTAGTGTGGTAGAAGCTCTGTTATGTAGGTAGGGGCTAAACCGTTTAAGGCTTTATAAGTAATTAAAAGAACTTTAAAGTCAATACGATACTTAATGGGTAACCAGTGAAGGGTTGATAACATTGGGGTTATGTGATCGTATTTTCTGGACCTGGTTAGAACTCTGGCAGCTGCATTCTGAACTAACTGTAGTTTGTTTATTGATGATGCAGGACAACCACTAAGCAGTGCATTACAGTAGTCAAGTCTTGAGGTCACAAATGCATGAATAAGCTTCTCTGCGTCAGCCACACATAAAATATTTCGCAATTTGGCAACATTTCTAAGGTGGAAGAAGGCTGTTTTTGTGACATTTGAGATGTGATTTTTAAATGACAGGTTGCTGTCTAATATAACGCTGAGGTCTTTAACTGTATTTGTTGGAGTAACAGTGCAGCCTTCAATTTGCAGGTTATAATCCGAAATATTCTGCTCACGTGTCTTTGGTCCGATAAGTAATATTAGTATTATATTTATATATTTAGTTTTTGTACAATATTATATTTATTTAGTAAAAACTAATTTTCTGAATGTTTTGCATAAAAGTGTCTGGAAATTGCACCGATGTAAAATAAAACTATTTTGGGTGTGAACAAATGTTAAAGCACTGTCCTGCATACCTGAAATATTATGATTATTCCATGCATGAACAAATCTCTGAATTCCAATCTGGCATGTAAGATTGGACACAGTATCTTGACAACCCATCCTCCATATCCAAAGACTCCTGGTCAACCATCTGGATACGTGCAGTCTTGATGTCATGGCTGGCGTGGAAAGAACCCAATTGCAGGCAGGTGTGAAGGGGTTTAACAAAACAAGACTTTAATAATAAATACGAAAGACAAAACAAAAACCCACGATGGGGATCACTGAACACAATAACCAAAAGCTTTTCAAAAAGACAAAGAAAAACTCCCCACTATGGGGCAAAACAGAAACTAAGGCTAAAGAAATAAACCAAATTTACAGACACGGCAAGAACTCGGGGAACAGGTAGACAAACGCACGAAACATAGCACATGGTAAGGGTTGACATACACAGTACAAAACGCAGAACAATCCACGAGCAACAAGACAATGAAACAAGAGGGCATTAAATAGGAGAGACAAACGAGGGATAATTACACAGGGCAGGTGAGGAACATTAGACACGAGAGGGGCGGGGCTAATGACAAGACATGAGAAAACACATGAGATGTCAAAAAACAAACATCTCATGGCTTTCCCACATATAACCTAAGGCTTTGCCATGGCTCTGCTACAGGACCAAGAAAAACATGACTAAAGGAAGCAGAGACATGACACTTGATTGGAAAATTGACCCGCTTATTTACTTCAGGCCACATTCTCTCTACAGTATGGTTCTGTGAATTAAAAGATCAATTTAGACAATGTAAAGCACGACTTAAAATTATACAGTATAAAGATAAATCTGACAGATTTATACACTGTCAGAAAAAAATGTGGCAGATTTGTACCTTTAGGGGTACAATGGCTTGTCACTGGGGCAATACACTCAAAGGTACACATATTGTACCTTTCCACGTGGATATCCAGCACTGTCAGAAAAAATGTGGCAGATTTGTACCTTTAGGGGTACAATGGCTTGTCACTGGGGCAGTACCCTCAAAGGTACACATATTGTACCTTTCCACATGGATACCCAGACAGCAAGCAATCATTGAATCAATGTTAAAAAATAGCTGATTGGTCAATGTTAATTGCATTGAATCAATATCACTTTTGCACCTGCAATTAATGTTGAAACAAATCACCATTATTGTGATCATTGTTTGCTTTAGTTGGGCTCTTGACTCTTGAGTTTAATGTTAAGTTTTCTTTACTGTCTAACACATATGTTGGGGCAAAGAAAACTAAGCCCCAGGGGAACACCCTGGCTGAACATGCTCCAGTCGCGCCACGGTTCCAAAGCGCTGAGGCATCTGTGAGTTATCCTCACACGCGCACGACCCGAGGACCATGCTCTCCGCGGAACTTGAGTCTTTAGCCACAGCTGCAGAGGACGCATGTGCAAAAGACCCAGGTGGCAGACTGGTGATGCTGACGCCATCAGTCCCAGAAGTCTCTGAAATACCCTCAGCGGAACGGACCGGTCCAGGCTGAAGGCATGCGCAGTGCGGCGGAGATGAGACCTAACGCTCCTGAGAGAGGCTGGGCGCGCATCTCCACTGAGTCAAAACATACCGCTAGATATGTTATGGACACGATCGGCATGAAGCTTGCTCTTCG
Source organism: Triplophysa rosa (assembly GCF_024868665.1). NCBI lineage: Eukaryota > Metazoa > Chordata > Actinopteri > Cypriniformes > Nemacheilidae > Triplophysa > Triplophysa rosa. The sequence goes on along the minus strand of NC_079912.1, from coordinate 19,863,532 downwards.
GCACGTTCACCCGCAGCCCCAGGGATGACAAGTGACGAAGCAGCGTCTGCGTATGACTGACAAGCACATCTCGTGAATGGGCTAGAAGCAGCCAGTCGATCCAGATAGTTCAGAATGCGTATACGACTCGCTCTGAGAGGGGAAAGCGCTGCGTCCACGCATTTCGAGAACGTGCGTGGAGCTAATGCCAGTCCGAACGGCAGCACAGCAAACTGGTACGCCGCTCCGATCGAACGCGAACCGCAGGAAGCGCCAGGTGGCTCTGGGCTATCTGAACGTGAAAGTATGCATCCTTCAGATCCACGGAGCAAACCAGTCCCCGGGACGAACTTGCGCCAGGATCTGTTTTAGCGTAATCATTCTGAACGCCCTCTTGTGAAGCGCTCGGTTGATGGGTCTCAAATCCGAAAATAGGACGGAGTCCGCCATCTCTCTTGGGCACCACAAAATACCGGCTGTAGAAACCGCACTCCTCACTCGCTTGGAGGAACCCGCTCTATCTCTTTTCCGAGCAGGCTGTGAATCTCTGTCTCAGCACCGAGCGTTGCACGGCAATGTGAGTGACGGGACAACTCGCTGAAGTGGGGGGGACCTGCGTCTGAACTGAAGAGAATACCCGTGTTCTATCACATTTAGCAGCCACGGAGAGATACCCGGAATGGCTTTCCACGCACTCAAAAACATGATACGCCAATTACCTCGCGATACAGCTTGTGATACCGAGAGCGCTCGCGAGGCAGCTCGGATCCGTGTCGTTCACGGGCTACCTGGCGAGGGGATGTGTAAATTTGCTTCCGCTGATAGGGAGGGACGTGGATGGGGGGCATTTGTGAGGTAAGGCTTAACATGTCACACACACATTATGAGCATTGCAACAATCGCCCACAACAGCGGGGGAACAAGATGCGAAACGGCGCCGCTTGAGCACCGGTCCGCTCACTGAACTCTCCCCTCCTCTCTGCAGACCCGTCAGGAAGGCGGCTTGGCAGCCGAAGACGATCCGCTATCGCCTCGATGACCTCTCTTCTGCCCGTACTTCTTCCTAGCTGGAGGCAGACCACTGCTTAGGCCGGAACGTCCGGCCCAGGGTCTCGGGGAGCCGAAGCCGCGGCAGCGGGCTGCTTAGCCGGCCTGTGGGAAGAGCGCGAAGCAGTTGAGGATCTCGCTCTCGGCGCCGGCTGCAACGAACGGTGAGGAAGCACGTGGCTCATGGCTTTTGCGTGCTTCTGCGCCTCCGCGAAGCGTTCCGACACCGACTCCACAACATCCCAGATGAGACCAGAGGGAGTAATGGGAGCGTTGAGCAGCGACTTCCGGTCAGCGTCCTTGAGGTCCGCCAGTGTCAGCCACAAATGGCGGTGAAGGACGACCATGAAGCCCATCGACCTGCCGATAGCCTGTGCGGTGCGCTTCGTCGCCATCAGCGCGAAGTCCGTCGCCGCCCTCAGGTCCTTCACAGCGTCCGCATCTAAGGCGCCCCCATTCAGCGCCTGCAGAATCTTCGCCTGAAAGACCTGTAGAACCGCCATCGAGTGCAGCGCGGAGGCTGCCTCCCCAGCGGAGGTGTACGCCTTGTCAGCGAGGTGGGCGGTAAACCTGCACGGCTTCGACGGCAGACCTTGTCCCGCGCTCAGCCAAGAGGAGGAGGGGCACAGATGTACAGCGATGGTCTCCTCCACGGGCGGCATGCGGGTATAACCGTGGGCCTCCGCCCCGTCCACGTGGGCGAACATAGCCTGTGTGGCAGCGTGGACTCGCGCCAATTGAGGGCTGTCCATGACTTAACCATGTGCTCGTGCACATCAGGGAAAAAATGAATACTCCTCTTCGGTGCAGCCTGGCGGCGGCCCGCTTGAAAATACCAGGAATCGAGCTTAATTTTAGCTGACTCCTCCGGGGCGCTCCAGCTAAGGTCAAGCTCCTTAACGACCTTTTCCAGCACCCTCACAAACTCCTCCTGGAGGTCTGGGTTGCTCTCCTAAGTCAGTGCGGTCCCGCTCCGACTCCGCCCAGTCCTTCACCGAGGCCGAGATGGACATAGAGTTGTTGTCTTCCTCGTCGAGGCCGAAGGAAATGGCATCCGCAACGGCGGGAGGGGGCCGAAGGCTGTCCTCAGTGAAAATGACCGGGGAACGAGGCGACGGCAGAGGACAGCGGCCCTGAGCCGGGTCATGAGTGGCATGAGTGGGCCCACCAGCTGCCCTTTGGTGGCAGTGAGCCTCGACCCGAATAATCCTCGAGCAACGTTCCTGCGAGTCCTCAAGACACGCGCCGTCAGGTCAGCACAGTGCGCGCAATCAGACTCTCCGAACGCCGCCTCAGCGTGGGCTAGGCCCAAGCAGGCGATGCAATGCTCGTGCGTATCCTGCGGGTCCATGGGACCCACGCAAAGACAACAGAAGGCGGCCATCGGATGAAGAAGCTTCTGACGATATCAACGATGGCACCGTGAAAGAGAAGATTCTGAGGTATTGTCGCTGTGCACTGTATTTATACTGTCTGGTGGCCAGTAATTACATTCAGTTGCGAGCGCGACAATTGGCCAGTTTCACTGGCGTTATCCAATAAGACTTCAGGAGAGTTGAGAAGGGAGGAGTTCCCATATGCGGTTGCTTCCGCAATGTCGAGAGACCGCTCTCGATAGGGAACCGACAGATCTCAGGACCATGGCAGAAACAAACATGGCGGCGCCCGCTTATAGCTCAACTAATGCGATCATTATAGAAGTGTTTAAACAACAAAACACATTCACATGCACATATTTGACAATCAGAATGTCAGATATTTCATGACATAGTTAACAGTTTGTGAATTGTTTTGAGTAAAAAAGAAAAATTATGTAAAAGCAATGCATCAGTCATACAGCTGCTGTGGCTCTGCGGTGTGTCACATGATAAGGAGTGCCGCGTCGCTATGGAAATATTAAAGTGATAGGCTACCTTCTTAACGGTCGCCTTGGGAAAGCTAGTCAAACACTGTAAATAGTCAAACATCCAGCCGCGAGCGTTGGGAGAGGCAGTGCGGTGCACCGCAACCCAATGCCGGCGGCCCGGGAAAGCATGGCTGACATTTCGACATCCGCTTCCTGATCTCGACCCCCCGAGGGAAGGGCCTCAAGGAATCGTCGGAGTCTGATGCCAGTAAGTCACCCTCCGATGCTGCAACAGACACCTCATCATCACGTACCGTGTCCGATACGTGATTGAGGAATAAGATGGCAGACCGTCTTATGGGGAACGGTCAGACGAGCAAGGCGAGGTGCGAACGGTCCGCGAGCCAGTGGCTGACGGATTAGCGCTCACAGTAATCCTCATATCACCCTTGCTGCTCGCCGTAGCGGGCGGCAGGGCCGTAGTCCTTCCGTCACGGAACAGGAAGCAGACAAGGTGGTGGCTGAGTCCCGTGGGAACACAGCCACCCGTGACGCAACGTCTGAATCGTCAGCCGCCCGCAGTGCGGGCAGGACGTATCCACAACATCTGCCCCAGCTGCCCCTCCTCGATGAGTGTGTTGCACCCAAGAGAACAGCGGGACATGCCACGCTGGAGAAATTTGCTCTTTTAGAGAAAAAAACTCGAACACTTCTGGAACCGCCGAGACGCCCAGAGGAAGTCGCTGCAGGAAGGGACAGTCCGCTGCACCACGTCGTAGAGCCGGCAGTCTTGTAGCGAAGTCTGTTGATCATGAGCGAAGGCTCCGAAGAACAAAAGGTGAATGAATGAGGCACGCCATCTCCCTTTTATACCCGGATATCCGGGGGCGGAGTCCGGCATGCAAATTTCATTCGCCAATTTTCATTGGCCTTTTCTAAGAAGTCGGAAGTGATTGGTTCTCAAGGACGAACCCCATCTGTCGGTTCGACACAACGTCGAGAGACCGACAGAAAGGGAACAAAAGACATCCTAAGACACCCAAACTACAGGATAATATTAAGATTATCATACCAGAGGACGCCTCTTACGTCATCTCACCGGGAAACAGAAGTAAACAAAGGGACATCGCAAAGTTAATTTCACGTGATCTCACCTGGCAGCGGTTGTGTAACGTCTTTGTCGCTCTCTGAATGATTCTCTGTCTGTCTGTCCAAAGCCGCGGGAACGTATTTTGAGCAGGGGGTGCTATAATGCTTTTTGCTAGGGCTGAAGTTATGACTGTGGTTTGGGCGAGCCGCTTAAGTTTAATGTTAATAAATAACGGAAGAAAAAAAATAGTTGCTGCCGAGAATAAAGATGAATGCCAATGTGATTATAAAATACAGCATAAAAACAAACACATAAACGCATGTTATCTGTATGCCTATAGCCAAATAACAATCTGTTGAACGAAACTACAAGCTGCGCGTTAGCAGTTAATTTACCCGGTACATTTAAAACCGACGCGACTTCTCCCCAGCTCTTTTCCTTATCTGTGCGGTTGTGGTATGTTTTGGAGGATACATTATATAGACAATCATGCTGTTGCCACAAGTTGTTCTTCCATCTCCGCTGTCCAACGTACCCTTGCCACAGAGATTAAAGTGAAAAAAATTCTTCTGACTGATTTTTTGACATATTCCTTTAACCAATAGCGTTTTAAAACCATTTTGAACCACTTTACATAGTATTGCCAGTTTGCATATTTTAAAAGCTATTTTTAATCTACGAAAAAATTATACTTACCTAGACAAATAATCAACCATCTATAACTTTTCAGTGCATTTTTGTATTTATCTTATAAGACCAAACAATGTTTTCTGAAACTCTTAATAATTAACAGAAAAAAAGAACAAAATAAAAGCACCACTAAAGACCAAAAATGTTGTTTGTATTTGTCTCCAGAGTGCTTTTCACTTTTTCTGCCTTTTGGCTGTGAAACCATATTCCTGAAGCTTGGCTACACCTGACACCCGTTTCAGTNTTAAACAATATTACAAATACTCAGATAATCAAGTCCATGGCATAAAAAACAAATAATTACTACCATTTCTGTGACTACACAAACAGGGTGTCACATATACATATTTTAGAGTATCTGATTAGCGGGACTGATGATAAGATCGGCTTATGCAATTGTACAGCGAATGCATCCGTGATCTAATCAGGTCTAAGAAACATTATGTTCTGGTCATAAAAACAATGCATGTCTACTTTACAGAACTTTAAAGCACGTAGAAAGATCGGTCACAGTTTAAGGGACATTAGGTGGTTTCCCGGACAGGGATTAGACTAAAATAAATGTAAGAGCTGTCCAAACTGAAAACAACTTGTGCTGACATATCTTGAAAATACATTGTTGCCTTTGGGTTGTCTCTAAAAGCACACAAGAAAGGCATTTTTGTAAGACGCTTTTGTTAAAACTACTTACATTTTCAAATTAAACTAAGGCCTAGTGCTGGTTAAACTAATCCCTGTCCGGGAAACTGTCCCATAATTTGTGAGCATTAGACACAGAAACCATCATGAGTGTATAAATGAGTGTTTATTAAACTACTTTACGGGATGAACACACAATTAGACCTAGACACACACATTAAACACATATACATGGGCAAGGAAGGCTAATCTAAACCGTCAGTGAAAAGCTCCTTTGAAAGGGGCACAGTTTACCAGCAATGATGAAAAAAAATCTGAATACTTGCATTGGCTCAGTGGTGCTGAGCAAGAGTCCCACCCCACGCAAACTTGACAAAGTACACCACTAAAGCACAGCTCAGAGTACTTCTGACTAGCATCGGAGGAGCGAAAGAGGTGATAAGGTCTTTAAAGGCGTTTTACTATCAAAGGGGGCTCTGGAACCCAGTTGAGATGATAGTCATAAAATTTAGAAACATAAGGTAATGGACTTTTTGGAGCCAATACTTCGTGATCTGGATGATCCCCAAGCTAGGTCTGGAAATCTTTGAAACATGAGGTCCAACATGATCCAACATTTAGCTATGTCAGACCCTACATGGGATAGTGTATTTACATTCCCACAGCATCAAAGCGATTCCCCGTTGAGTTCCCTTTAACAGGAATGTCTCAGGTTAGGTATGTGACCTAGGGACTGATTTATAAAGGTTGCATTTTACGCAATTTTTCAGGTACATATCAGGATTTGTAAAAAACAAAGTTTTTTGTCAATAGGTTTGAAGGGTACGGTCACACCATTCCATGCGTACACACTCTTTCACTGCTGTAAGTGAAGTAATGAGGTAAACAGAATGATTTTAAACAGTTTTTTCTTTTATGTACACATTTTGAATACATATTCCTCTTTTACTAATGGAGTTAAGCACTCAGATTACATCTAAGAGTTCAACAAAACATATAGATATATTTCTAGTGGATGCGTTGCTTTTAAATATTTTTTAATGACAGCAAGGGTGTTGTGTGCATGATAATTCATTTTTAAATCAAATTGCAGAACTTGCAGAAATTTAAAATATAATATTTTCAGTGAGAACATATTATTGTGGATATTGCCAGATCTGGGGCCGATTGAATAAACTGCTTAGACTAGTCTTAGAAGTTAGTGATCTATTTTTTCTTCATGACTGGCCATAACTTCTTTAAATCAATTATATAAAAAAGTAAATTGGGCTAATTGAAATATGAAAAGTAAGATTGATTAACCCTTACTAATTGCTAGTCAGTGAGACTAGTTGCAGTCTTAACTTAGTCTTAATTTAGCGGCTTAGTTTATGCAACTGTGTTCTGGTTGTAAAACGGTATGCTGTCTGCTGGAGTGCCTGCTTGCTCCACTAGAGAGCACTCCCCGTGTTACCCGGACTGCCTTCATTTACTAAATATACCATAATCCTTTGCTGGACTCATTAGGCTCAAACAGATTCACCTGTCTTGTTAACTTGCTAAGTCTGCCTATATTGTATATACCCAGTACACTCAATCACTCATTGCGAAGTCTCGTGTGTGTTTGTACTGCATTTCTGAGATTTCTCTGTTTTGACCGTTGGACTGTATTTTGTCGTGTGAACCTCTGCGGCCTGCCCAGACCATTGCCTGTTATTTCGTCAGTGCCTGTACTGTTTGGTTATTAAACCAATGCTGCACTTAGTTCTTCTACCCCTCATGTCTCGGGGCAGTTTCATAACAGGCGCAAAGGCATAATGGTGGAGATACACAGATGCACAATCTACTGCTGACTGGGTTTTATAAATAGAATTTTGCATAGTTTTGCAAGGTGCAGCGTTTAGCCTTATCGGTTGAGTTACAAAAGCTAAAATAGGGGTCAGATCTTACTGTGTGAATAAGAGTTAGAATGATGAGACAATCAAGTGAAATGAATAAGAGAGGTGTATTTACAAGATTCACACTTAACTTAAAATAACACACTAAAACACTAAAAGGCTGTTAAAAGTCCATTTAAACCATTCCCAAAATCGTAGTTTTAAGAGCTCAGCTTAAGATGTAATTGCAATGTAATTCTTACCATTCTAACAAAGATTAAACATAATTGCATCTTATGTTATAATATTACACAACCCCTTAAAATGAGGGTCACTTGCTCATTTTATGAGTTCTTGCTCGTTTTAGAAGAAACTCATCAAATATGGACTTTTACAAATGTTTTTGAATGTGTATATACTGCAATAGCTACATATACTGATAATAAGTACGCTTTTTAATTCAAAAGGTTAACAAATGGGTCACACTTTATATTAAGTAGCCTAACTATCATGTACTTGACTATCTGATACAATAAACTGTTATGTGCATACGTGTTGGTGAATCATAATTACAATTACAACAGTTACCCCAAAACTCTAACCCTTTATCTTACCCCTTACCTTACCACTGCAAACTCATTAGAAGTAAATTTTACACATGTCTAGATAAACAAGTAGTTACAAAGTAAATCTACAGTAATGCAGCCTATTTAATGTTAGTACATAGAAGTTAAAGACACCTGATATAAAGTGTGACCATTAATTGTATTTTGTAAACTTAAATAATGCTGTATAAATGCTTATAAACACTTCTCATTTTAGTTTATCAAGCACATTGAAAATCAGTTTAACATCAAGATCACTGTAAAGAGCCTTGTTTGATGGACAACTCAGACAGCTAAATTTATTCACGCAAGTACAAATCCTTTCTACTTAAATATTTAAACTTGTCAAAATCTATTGCCAATGTGAGTAATGTGCATGGATAAAAATAAAAATAAATTAAGAAAAAATGATGCACATCTTTGTATCTCTGACCATATATTTGATAAATGATTTGTTCTGAACTTTACTATTACATTTAATGTCATACTATTACTTATAATAACATGAACTTCTAACATACTAGTCTTAATCCTTCCATTCATTCTCCAAACCCTCTTGTCCTATGCAGGGTCACGGAAGGGAGCCTATCCCAGCATCTCAGCCCTCAGATGGGATACACTCTGGAGAGATCCATTGCATAGCATTTAGTGCTAATCACAATATTAATATTAATACTAAAATGCTAAGTAACTTAACGTTACCAAAATGTTTCATTAGAAAAATTAGCTGGTATGAGGTGAAAAGTCAACAGCTTGTACTGTTAATGTTTTCAATATTTAGGCGTCGGTTTGAAAATGAATGTAATGTTGAATAATGTTTAAGAGAATAAAATGTTAATGATGATGGGGAAAGTTTGTATCACTTATCTTTAAATGTCCTCTTCTGAGAAATTATTTGAAAACAGTGCTCTGTTTTCTTTGAACTATGTGCTGTCCTGTCATGAACCGATGGAATGGAGAAACCATTGAGACAATGTCATAGGTGTTCATGCAAAACAAGGAAATAAAGTGATGCACAGCTGTCTCTATCTTTCACCTTTCTACAGAATTCCTGTACAACAATGAGAATTGTAGTGTCTGGACAGTACTGTATGTGTCCGCAGTCAACTTAGTGTAAGAATTCAATCACAGGATTATGTATATCTGACTGCTGAACTCAATCATAACCCAACGCAACTACAAAAGTTTGTCTGCTTCACTTCAGAGGTCATTGCCGTTGCTTAGAAACGTTGGTTGGTCAGAAACGTTAGATGTTTTGCCATCTTTTATTTGTTGGATTGGCTTAACTGACTAGCAAATCAATACCAAAAGGTAAGATATCTACTTCACGAGTTCACCTTAGCCGATAATAAAGTGGGACGGCTGGTAAGCGTATCTGACAAAGACATCTGTGGTGCCATCCCAAAAAGGGAAAAAAATCACTATAACATACCTTCTCTGGATCTGTTCCACGATTGTGGAATGATACCTCCTTTGTAAGTCGCTTTGAATAAAAGTGTCTGCTAAATGACTAAATGTAAATGTAAATGAACGTGTTATATGTTGTCCTAACGAACACCCCACTGAATGGCACGAGTTCACAGAAAGGCAACATTAAACTCATGACCTGTGTCTTTTGTGTTCATCTTGCATGTTGCATCGTTTTCCACCTGGCCTCTTTTTGTTTTCAGTGAGCCATGTGTTCCCCTGTCATCATCTATTGCAGGAACAACTGCATTCTTTTATGAGACACACTATTCAAGAGCTTTGAATTTCTTCTTTATGAAAACATAATATGAAAACAGAGCACAGCCCTAACATCTAACAAGGATTCTACCATATCTGACGGCACACTTGTTGTAGTCTCAACAAGCTGTTCAAATACACATACATCTGTTTTTAGTACCCACAGTTCTTAAGGGGAGGTCTGATGGAATTTCACTACTTTAAAATTAGTTAGTGAGTAGTATAACTGTTTGAGCCTAAACAACATCTGCCAAGTCGCAACGCTCAATGTTCACAGAAAAGGAAGATGTTTTCTTTAACAGAAATCTGTCAAGGATCGTGAGGGGAAGAACCCAAGCGCAGGCAGCAAGGTGATGGGAACACTAAGATTTTAATAATAATAAAACACACACGAAACAGAAACACCCACAATGGGGAAAACGAACTAAGGTGGTATAAACTCAAAACAAAGACTTCCCACACGGGGGCAAAAAACAAAAGAGACAGGATACTTTAACTACAAGAAACTAAGACACGACTTGATACACAATAAAGATCCAGACAAGGGGCAAGGTAATCCACAAGGCAGGGTAACAGGAACATGAGCAAGGGAAGCTAGGTAAATCGTGGACAATTAGCAAATAGCTAATGGACACACCATTTTTAAGCCTCTGGAGCACAACTGTGAGCCTTAATGCACGTCATTGTGAAGGGCTGTGACTCTCATACACTCTACTGTTGGATTAAGCTATATACCTCCTTACTTAGGCTTATAATGACCCTTAATAGGCTTTGTCCATTATTTACCTATGAGGGTCCCATTAAATAAGTTACGTATGTACATGCCACACGTAACACTTTTGGCACGGCTCCCATAGGTAGCTAATGGACACACCATTTTTAAGCTTCTGGAGCACAACTGTGAGCCTTAATGCACATCAGAGTGAAGGGATGTTCCTCTTATACACTCTACTGTTGGTTTAAGCTGGATAAATCATTGCCAAAGCAAACAAGACCACTGACAGGGGTCTTACTCTGTCTACCTAATTTTGGGCCCTTCCAGTGAATCGCAGATGTGAGAAAACATGGAAAACCGGGTCTTAGGGCAGGCTTCAGGGGCATCGGGCAGTCCTCCCTCAAGTTTAGGCTGCAAGGGGCATGCGTAGGCATTCTGTGGATGGAGGCGTGGCCAGAGGGAAGCCCCGCCCAAAATAGGTTACAAGGGGCACGAGTAGGCTTCTTGTGTACGTCGGGGTCCGGAGCCGGCCCGTAGGCTGCAAGGGGGATGTTTAGGCGCTCTTCGGTAGGCCCGGTCGCAACCTGATTGACGCGCGTACCTTAGGCTGGTACCGTACGTCGAGTCGCCCCCTCGTGGTTCTGCCCAAGAGAGCGCCTAACCCTTCGTTCCGTGACTCAAAAATTAGGCACTTTGGGCATTTTTCTGGGGTCCCCCGGGCTTCGCCGCTGCCCCATGACGCTTCCGTTCGATCGCGGGCGCTCTCCCCTTCGTTTCGGCACCGCCGGGCGACCTGGGAAAATTTGGGGGCGTCGGCGCGCAGCGTCCATAACTGGCCATCCGGCGCGTGTCAACTAAGTTACACGTTACGTTTGATGGCCTTAGGCATGCAAGAACCAGAAACAAGACAGCATAGCAAACAACCAAAACGAACGAGCACAGGACAATGAACACCAGGGCATTTTATAGGGAGACAAACAAGGGATAATTAACAAGGGAACAGTTGTAGGGGATGAAACACTAAAGGGAAGCTAACAAGAGAACGAGAGGGCGGGAACAGAGACGAGGACCGGAGAGAGGGCATGCAAGGCCGAAAGGGTCAAAATCTCTCTCTCCACATATAACGTCTTGGTTACGGATGTAACCTCGGTTCCCCGATGGAGGGAACGAGACGTTGTGTCGAACCGACAGAATGGGGTTTGTCTTGAGAACCTATCATCTTCTGAGTATTTAGAAAAGGCCAATGAAAATTGGCGAATGAAATTTGCATGCCGGGCTCCTCCCCGGATGTCCATGTATAAGAGGGAAGCCGGCGTGCTCATTCATTCACCTGTTGGTCTGAGGAGCCTAAAGCATCCTCCCCCGACCGCTGGGGTGGGCGGCCAGTGTTGTGGCATGAGGGACACAACGTCTCGTTCCCTCCATCAGGGAACCGAGGTTACATCCGTAACCAAGACGTTCCCTTTCTGTCGGTCTCTCGACGTTGTGTCGAACCGACAGAATGGGGTTCCTATGGAAGACGCCACAGCACTGAGCCGCATCACAATCTCTAGCGGAGCGACGTTGACTGGCCTGGGCGAGTCAGACGTAGGCGCTAACGCAAAATTATGACCATCCAGTGGAGAGGAAGGGGGACCCAGAGCTTTACCAAAAAGTTTGGAAGCCCCTGCCACCAGCCGTCACGGGCGGAGGCCTAGTTCTCTAACCAGCGAGAAGACGCCCGGCTCCGTAAGGGCCACTGGGTAAGCATTATTCCCCCTGGGGGAAAAACGCTGCAGAGACCACTACCTACTGTAGGGAGGAATTAGTGGAGACACCACATCGTCTCAATATCAGGGGAGAACTCATGGGAAGATGTGCGGACTGCAGGTGTTAACCGCAAGGTGGGAGTCCACCTAGAGTCCACCCCCACGGAGGGGGGGTTACCACGTCTGGAGCACTAGGTCCGGTTAGAGCTATGTGGGAGATAACTCAACTGTTCCCCGGCCTAAGGGGGCAGGGATGCTCTGCCCAGCCTGCCCCGAGGAAGGTGCTAGTGATGGAAAAAAATGCCTGTTCTTTACCCAGTGGGGGAAAGAGGGGAGGCGTAATAGCCACTGATCCCCCTAAAGGAAGGGGGAAGGGCTTTCGCAGGCTTATGCCCTACCGGCTGCCGGTCCTACACATTGCCAGGACACCGGCAATGTGTGGGACTGACACCGGTTTCGCGCGTAGGTATTAGAACCTCACGGAGTCGTTGGGCATAGCCCAACCCGCAGCTCTGTAGATGTCTGCTAGAGAGGCGCCCTGAGCCAGTGCCCATGAGGAGTGTGCCTCACTCCCAATGGGCAGGGGCGAATTGAGATCGGTATGCCATAACGACGGCATCCACGATCCAGTGCGCCAGACTCTGTTTGGAGACAACCCTCCCTTCTGCTGACCTCCGAAACAGACAAGAGCTGCTCAGAGCTCCTGGGCTCTGCGTGCGGTCCAAGTACAGGCGCAGTGCGCGTACTGGACACAACACGGATAGGTTGGGTCTTCCTCCCCGGTGGGGAGCGCCTGCAGGTTCACCACCTGGCTCTCGGGAGAGTGGTGGGAACTTTGGGAACGTAGCCGGGACGGGGTCTCAAGATAACGTGAGAATCCCTGGGCCCGAGTTCTAGGCAATCTGTGGACACGGAGGGTGCTTGCAGATCCCCTATCCTCTTGGAGGTGAGCGCCATCAGGAGAGCCGTCTTTATCGACAGTGAGAAAGAACGGCAGCTCCGAGAGGCTCGAAGGGGGCGGGGCCTCCTGAGGCCCGCCACCTCGGTCGCAAGAGGGTACAGAGCGCAGATAAGGTGTTCACCTTCTCGCGCCTCTAGGAACCTAATGACCAGGTTGTGCTGTCCCAGAGGCTACCCAGCAACTGGGTCATGATGAGCAGCAGTAGCGGCTACATACACTCCCAGTGTGGAGGGGGAGAGGTTACTCCCCAGTCTCTCTTGAAGAAGGGACAGCTCGTTCCCGATCGAGCAACTCAGCGGGTCTTCTCGCCGAGAAGAGCACCAGGACGAGAAGAGGCGCCACTTATGGGCGTATAGCCGCCCAGTGGCCGAGGCCCTAGCCTGAGTGACGTCACTCAGGATCTCCTCGCCCCGTCCAGACATGGAGACCAGGTACTGCCTGGGATGCCGTAACGTGCCCCTTCCCCTGGGAAAGCAGGATCTTCGCCAGGGGGAGCGGCCAAGTGGGAGTTGTTGTCAGAGCCTTAGCTCCGAGAACCAAGTCCTGGTTAGGCCAATGGGGCGTAACTAGTAAACTTGATGCTCCTCTTCCCTGGCCTTGCACAGGAACCTAACTCTGTAGCCAGTGTTGGAGCGGTCGCATGTGCATCGACCCGAGGGGGACCACCCCCACCGATGCCATGTATCCCAGGAGCCTCTGAAATAGTTTCAGGTGGACCGCTGACTGCCTGAAAGCTTCAGGCAGTTCAACACTGACTGGGCGCACTCTGACGCGCTGTCATGGGGACAGAGTCGAGTTCCATACCGAGAAAGAGGACGCTCTGCACCGGGGAGAGCTTGCTCTTTTCTCAGTTGACCTGTAGCCCCAACCGATCTAGGTGCCGGAGCACCAGGTCCCTGTGCATACACAACAGATCTCGTGAGTGTGCCAAGATGAGCCAGTCATTGAGATAGTTCAGTACCCGCACACTTCTTTCCCAGAGGGGAAGGAGGGCGGCTTCCACGACCTTAGTAAAGACCCATGGAGACAGGGACAGACCGAAGGGGAGCACACTGTACTGATATGCCCGTCCCTCGAACGCAAACCATAGGAACGGCCGATGTCGAGGGAGGATCGAGACATGAAGTACGCATCCTTCAGGTCGATTGCCATGAACCAGTCCTGACACCTGACGGACGTCAGGATGCGCTTCTGCGTGATCATCCTGAAATGCAGCTATTGAGTAGGTGCCTGTTCAGAACACACAGACCCAAGATAGGACGCAGCCCCCCGCCTTTCTTGGGGACAATGAAGTACATGCTGTAAAACCCGTTGAACATCTCGGCTGGTGAGACGGGCTCGATCACTCCCTTCGCCAGAAGGGTGGCGACCTCGGCCCGAAGTACTGGAGCATCCTAACCTCTAACTGAGGTATATCGGATGCCCTGAAACTTGGCGGGCGTGAGGCGACTGGATCGCGTAGCCGAGACGGATCGTCTTCCCTAGCCAGCCTGAAAGTCTGGGAAGCCGGACAGGCTCCCAGAAATGAGATAGGGGGACTAAAGGTACGATCTTTTTCATCGTCCCCCCGGGGAGTGGTTCGATGGCTAGCAGTACGGATTCCTTGCCGGGGGAGGTCCCCCGGGGAGGAGATCGGCTCTGCTGTTTTTCCTGCCTGGCGACTGCGCAGCTCAACGCACTGTCTGACTGAGAGTGCTGAGGGCTGTTGTTTATACTCGACATTGTGCTTCGCCATGACGCAACGTCGAGTTTGCCGTTCACCGTCGTGCAGAGGGTGGGAGCGGATGTGATAACCCAGAGAGAGAGGAAACTCTCTTGTTGAGAGTAAGAGGGCGCTAGCCCCCCGAAGGGGGCCAGCAGATGGAGAGACGGGGCAGGATCCGTCCCTATCCGACTTCCCAGCGATGTGGCTGGGGTCGGGCCCAATGGTAGCCTCGATTCCCCTGAGGTCTTCCCATGAGGGCCGCTTCGCCGCGGCTGCTGATGGGGCGATGGTCTCCTCTTCGATTACTCCTCCAGGGGGGGCCACCTGAGTGGGGGGCGCCAGAGCTGGAGGGCGTCGAAGAGGACCAGGGCTGCTGGAAAGCAGACGGTGCATGGGACTCGATGGCCGAGGCGCGGCACGGAGGACTGCTTCTTTACTGTCGAGAACTGCGGCTCGACAGTATCACCAACCAGCCCCCTCCCTTGCGAGACGGGTGCGTCGAGAAAGCGGACCTTCTCGGCGTTACTCATCTGCGCAAGGTTCGGCCAGAGGAGTTTATCATGGACCATAAGTGTGGACATCGTCTGACCCAGGGCCCGCGTGGTCACCTTGGTCGCCTGTAGAGCGAGGTCGGTGGCGGCGCGGAGTTCCTGCATAAGCGCTGGGTCGGTCTTACCCTCGTGGAGCTCTTTCAACGCCCTGGCCTGGCAGGAGCCATAGCGTGGAGAGAGGAGGCAGCTTGGTCCGCCGCAATGTAAGCTCTCGACACCAGAGATGCCGAGACCCCACATGCTTTGGACGGGAGTCTAGATCAAGCCCCCCCAGGTGGCCGCCACCTACGGGCACGAGTGAACCGCGGCGGCATACTCCACCTGGGGGACATCGATGTATCCTCTAGCTGTCTCAACCTCGAGGGAAGAGAGGGTGACAGAACTTTGTTTGATTTGAAACGTGCCGGAAAGGGGGCTTCCAGGTCTTACTAAGTTCCTCATGC
This sequence comes from Triplophysa rosa, assembly GCF_024868665.1. Taxonomy (NCBI): domain Eukaryota; kingdom Metazoa; phylum Chordata; class Actinopteri; order Cypriniformes; family Nemacheilidae; genus Triplophysa; species Triplophysa rosa. The sequence continues at coordinate 19,847,932 of NC_079912.1, read as the reverse complement.
ACTTCCGGTAAACACGGCACTGGGGGCGGGCGCAGCTTGAAGCCGCGCTCAAACCTGAGGCGCCATGTAGCGAGCCGCGAGCGCCGGGAGAGGCAGTGCGGGCACTGCAACCCAACACTCACGGCGGCCCGGGAAAGCATGGCTGACATTTCGACATCCGCTTCATCCAGGGCTCGACCCCCCGAGGGAGGGAGCCTGAGGATCGTCGTAGTCGGATGGCAGTACGTCACCCCCCGATGCTGCAAGAGACATCTCATCATCACGCATCGTGTCCGAATACGTGATTGAGGAATAAGACGGTGGGACCATCTCCTGGGGAACGGTCAGATGAGCGAGACGAGGTGCGAACGGTCCGTGAGCCAGTGGCTTGCGGATTATCGCTCACAGTAATCCTCATATCACCCTCGCTGCTTACCGTAGCGGACGGCAGGGCCGTAGTCCTGCCGCCCCGGAACGGGGAGTAAACGAGGTGGTGGCTGAGTCCCGTGGGAACACAGCCACCCGTGACGCAACGTCTGAATCGTCACCGCCCGCAGTGCGGGCAGGACGTATCCACAACTTCTGCCCCAGCGTACTGGAAGCAGGCATTGTGTCCGTCCCCCTCCTCGATGAGTGTGTTGCACCCATGAGAACAGCGGGACAAGCCACGCTGGAGAAATTTGCTCTTTTAGAAAAGGAAATTTGCTCGAACACCTCCGGAACTGCCGAGACACCCAGTGGAGAGTCACTGCAGGAAAGGACCGTCCGCTGTACCACGTCGAAGATTCCAGCAGAAAAATGATCACCAATGATCGTAGAGAAGCTCATCAGATGCGTAGGCTCTGAAGAACAAAAGGTGAATGAATGAGCACGCTGGCTTCCCTCTTATACCCGGACATCCGGGTAGGAGTCCGGCATGCAAATTTCATTCGCCAATTTTCATTGGCCTTTTCTAAATACTCAGAAGATGATAGGTTCTCAAGACAAACCCCATTCTGTCGGTTCGACACAACGTCGAGAGACCGACAGAAAGGGAACCTAAGGCTTTGACATGACTCTGCCACAAGACCAAGAATAGACATGACATGATGAGGCAGAGTCTTGACAGAAGCCCCCCCTTAATGAACACCCCCAGGTGTTCACAAAGGGGTAGACTAATGGGACAAGACCGACTGGGTAACAGACAATAACCAAACACACATGGTAAACATGACTTGGGGCAAACAGACAACAACAACAAATGGATTAGGGTGGGACAATAAAAATAACAAACATGGGAGGGGGGGGCTGGGCAAAACAAGAGTTCGTAGGTGGGAGTCCAGAGGGGCTAGGACAAGGGAGAACAGTCTTAGTCCTAGGAGGAGGCGCTCGAGAGCGCGGAGTCCCGTGGGACTTGGTAGGGGCAGACTTGGCTGCCGGCCGGACACGGCTAGGGACCGGGTTGGAAGGCCGGCTGAGTCGTCGGCTGGAAGTCGCTGGCTGGAAGGCCGGCTGAGTCGCCGGCTGGATCACCGGACTGGACGCCGGCTGCACCGGACTGGATACCGGACTGGACACCGGCTGCACCGGACTGGACACTGGACTGGACCCCGGGTGCACCAGACTGGAAACCGGCTGGGGCGCCGGCAACTACAACTACTGCACCAACAACTACAACAACTGAAGCACCAACAACTACAACTCCTGCACCAACCACTACAACTGAAGCACCAACAACTACAACTGAAGGTCCAACACTTACAACTACTGCACCAACAACTACAACTGACGCACCAACAACTACAACTGACGCATCAACCACTACAACTGAAGCACCAACAACTACAACTATTGCACCATCAACTACAACTGAAGCTCCAACAACTACAACTACTGCACCAACAACTACAACTGAAGCACCAACAACTACAACTCTGAAGCACCAACAAACTACAACTACTGCACCAACAACTACAACTGAAGCACCAACAACCTAACAACTACTGCACCAACAACTACAACTGAA
>NC_079912.1:19843076-19843665 GCF_024868665.1 Triplophysa rosa | reverse complement strand
CATTGTTACAAAGCAGCTGCGCATGAGACATATTGACTGTAAGCAAAACAATTAAAGTTGTACCTGTAAAAACAAATAAGGTGAAAACATGCACAGAAGACAGACAAGTACACACAGGTTCAAACACGCCCACATACAAAACACAGACTCACAACTCCACACACACAACATGCACATGTACTAACACACACAGACACACATACCGACGCACACACACACACGCACACGCACACGCACACACACATTAGATTATCATTAATAATCTAATAGCATTTGAAATTTTGTGGTGAAGACGTGTCAGGTGACCGCGTCCTTCTTTATCCAGCTCTATCATCTCAGCTCTTGTCAGGGAGGTGGGGACATGTGGGAGGAAGAGAGTGAGAGAGAGAGAGAGAGAGTAATCTAATAGCATTTGAAATTTTGTGGTGAAGACGTGTCAGGTGACCGCGTCCTTCTTTATCCAGCTCTATCATCTCAGCTCTTGTCAGGGAGGTGGGGACATGTGGGAGGAAGAGAGTGAGAGAGAGAGAGAGAGAGAGACAGAGATAGAGAGAGAGAGAGAGAGAGAGAGAGAGAGAGAGAGAGAGAG